>NC_069003.1:1563806-1567042 GCF_001194135.2 Octopus bimaculoides | reverse complement strand
ACACACACACACACACACACACACACACACACACAGTTGAAATTTACAGAAAAACAAAAGACGAAGACAGGTTCATAAACAACAAACAGATGTATTAGTTTGACGCTCGGGAAGGTGAGAAAGTCTTACGCTCTGTAACAGAAAGGAACCAACTATGGTTTTTGTGGCCTTTATCAGATCATATCACTCAAAAATGATTTAAAATATTCCCTTCTTAAGACTCATGCCATGTTTATAAAAGTATACAGATCTAAAATGTTTAATGCAATTTCTCCTATTTTATAGCGACAGGGTGTGATTTCTGAGGTGCAGACTTGGCGGTGTGGATTCGAATTCAACCGCACTGCGTGATACCTGCATAATCTCGAGCCAAATAACGCCTTCTGGTTGGATTTCGTAGGCGGAGACCAAATGGTGCTCGTGGTATAGATATATGTGTGTGCGTGAGCGCCCGCACAAGTGTCAGTTGTAATATATTTAGCTGCTATTTCAACATTACCGAGCCAACACATTGAACCTTTCTCTTCGATATGCGGTTTTATCTCATCGGAGAGACGTTAGGGCATGTTAATTTCGTACCCTTTTATTAGTCATTCATTTAATTACTTTGCATGTTATGCTCGGTGTAAATCCCGTGTGACTATTTCATTATGGTGGGTTACCTGTGTGGAATTTGACTTAACATATTCTATTGCAAGATCAAATTGCACTTTCTTTGTAAAGAAGAGAATTATAGCTGGAATTTACTCTTCCGTGATGATTAAATAAAATTCGTTATTTTTTTGTTGTCTTCTTATCTAATTTAGTGTTTCCATTATTCTAGAAGGATCCAATTTGCATTCATTCTTCTGCTTCATATCAAAGTATTTTGCTTGCATCAGTTTTAATGAATACCTGCTTGAAATCACGGTGTACAAATATATAAGGCACACAAGGGAATTCTAACTTGTTCATCTTCCTGATAGAAATTTCAGCTACAATTCCCTCATTTCATACAAAGTTCATTTAAAGAACAGAAACAAACTGGGAAGTTACTTCTACATATGTCTCAATAATTTGCTGTTCAATAAGAAAATACCATTACTGTATGTTTCACTCAAGCAAATACGTACTTGTTGATGTTCTTATTGATGTGTCTACAAGTGTGAATTTTCCTCTTAATTCATACAAGGTTAATATTTAAAAGAATACATACAACTTATGAAAGACTTCCGTGCATGTATCGATGAATTTACGCTGGTCATAGCGGGAAGGCAACGAATATATGTCTGCTCAACAAACAATCATTTTCAATCATGACACTTACGGAATCATCTACAAATGTGCTCCGGCGACAAAAAAGCCAAGTCCACCTGAACAGAGACTAATATTAATGTATATGTGTATGTTTGCACGTATAATAGTATATATCAGTGTTTTACCTGCGCTATTATACGCTAAAGTATTCGTCCATAAAGCCATACAGGATAATATCACAAAGTTCACAAACTCTTTATTATATTTATATTTACAATATAGTATAAACAAAGAGAGGAGAAATAAGAGGAAAAAAGAAATTATTTCACCAACTGACATCCATGAAATTACGATCAATTCGTAGGACAGCGGAATAATCGTAGCCGTATGAATGTCAAGTGGTAAAATAGTTTTTCATTTTATATTGTCTCTTTTTGTTTATATTTTTATACATTACAACGGAAATGATCTTCACCAACTGGACTTACTGGATCGGTCAAATATTTCATCCCTTTCGTTTGTTTTGATATAACATGTGGGTTGTAACCTGATCCATTAAAGGAGCTTTCTTACCAGTATCACTGGATTCATTTACTCTCCATTAAATATATGAGTGTGTGTATTTGTGTATATACATTTGTGTATATACACACACACCTACAGAGAAAGCGAGAGGTGCATGTGTATGAGTGTGGTCTTTGTTCCTGTGTCTATCCCCTGCCACCTTTTTGACAACCTGTGTTGTGTTTACATCTACGTGAATTAACGGTTTGGCAAAAATCAACAATAAAATAAGTAACAGCTTTTAAAAGAAATATTGATTAGGATCGATTCATTCGCGTAAAAATTCATGAAGGCGGTTGCCCCAGCGTGGCCACAGTCTAATGACTAAAACAAGCAAAAGAGAAAAATATATTACAAGTCTAATCATGTATTTTGCCTATTAAGTCACACTAAGGTCTTCAATTCTCGCTGCCCTTTTTAGCAACGTAGTCGAAATAGACACTGCTTGACCAATGTGTTTATATCGTCGCAAGCCTGACCAGCTTCTCATTAATACAGATTAATACTATTTTTATACATCATTTATGCTATTTTTATACATCATTTACTTCAGTGGTTTATCTTCTTTCTTTTAACATCGTTATTTCGTCAGGAAATATTCCCCACTCTATTGAGAGAATTTCCAAATTGGAATTGTCTCTCTCTTTTTCCATTTCATTCTTTTTTCTTTTTATTATTATCAGTTTTATGCTATTTTATTTCATTATATCTCATTTTATTTTAGCTTCCATTTTCCTCTGAAATAAACCTTTTTCGTATTGGATACAAGCTGCTGGCAAATTTCTCGTAAGATGAGGGGAAAATAAAACAAAACAAACGCATTGGTTCCTGGTGTCATTTTCTGTGTACATCTTGATATATTAGAGCGTATGTCTTCCATCAATTTGTCGACCAATTTAAGCCGAGAATTTTGAAGCTAATTGCACACATTTCGTATTGTTTAATATACCATAGCTGACGGGATAATTGTGCTGCGTATTGAATTACTGTTTTGTAAGACGCAGCGAAATGTTTGTTATTCTATATTATTACTTTGATTTTCGTTTTCCATCTCAGATTTGTTTTCCTTTCTTAGATGGAGATAACCACACACACACACGCATATATATATATATGTACACACATACACACACACATATATATAAATGTACATATAAAGATCTATAGACATATTTGATACATCCATCTCCACAAACTTTAAACCGGCGCATTCCCATACACATATTTATGTGTGTATGTACATATATATACATGTGTGTGTGTGTGTGTGTGTGTGTGTGTGTGTGTCTACGTTTAAATACTTCAGCACTACAGTGAACTGTGCAAAAAATATACGTCTATGGCTATATGTGTACGTGAACTAATCTTTTCCATTTGTTTGGCTGATGTAAACGATCATAGAAATATCAAAGGCATGCATATACCTTTGCACACAC
>NC_069003.1:1543423-1563796 GCF_001194135.2 Octopus bimaculoides | reverse complement strand
TTCCATTTGTTTGGCTGATGTAAACGATCATAGAAATATCAAAGGCATGCATATACCTTTGCACACACACACACACACACACACACACACATGCAAGTACATAAATATACATACACATACATGCGCACGCATATATGTATACATATATGCATGTATTATACATACATAAACTTGCATACATAAATATATATGTATATGCACACACAAACACACAGACATTCACAAACATTTTTGCCTTATTTACTTCATATTTGTAGCTCGAGGAATGAAATTTTATATTTTAATACTGTGAATCTAATATCTTTGGCAGCTGGAGATATATGGAATATAGTAAGGTTTTCAACAAAATAATAGCTTTCACTCTTTGATTCCTGGAGTTATTATTTTTGTGCAAGTCAAGGTCAGTCATGATTGAGTAAACGAAGAAGAGGTATCAACCAGCCCTCACCATTTCGTATTAATTTTCGACATCTAGGAATAACATGAGTTTACCTGCTTTAAAGATTGCCGTAAGTGAGGAATATATATATATATATATATATATACAAACGTATGTATATGCAAATATATATATATTCGTAGAAACATGTGTGTGTGTGTGTGTGTATATATATATATATATATATATATATAAGGGTTATGACTTTCTCCCAACCTCATAACCCTATACTGTAATTCGATGAATAATTTTATAAAAGCCGGGAAACTAGGATTTATTTTGCTTTATTTGAAAACAAATTACCCCCAACCTCAGAAATCGATCACCATTTGTGACCCAAATCATGCAAAATCCTAGTGAGATTCATAACTCCCACTCACGTGTTTACCTAACTTGGTGTGCTGACTTTGTGCAATGTTTGTAATGGCCTCTGTCTTATAATACCCTAGTTTTGAATCTTTACAGAGAGCAATTTCACTTCAGAAATCTTTAAAATGTATAAATAGACTTTTATTCCACATCTCCCTTGCATTTACAAGGATTTAGGCTGCGGAAATACTGAAGTATGAATCTAGTGCCACCTAGTGATAAGAGAAAAAAACCCCCACAATTCCGAAACTACTTCAACTAGGAAGCTCATAGTTGCGTTTTTTCATTCACTTGCATGGTTGGTGTATTGGAGGGATGGCTGTTATTTCTCCTATTCGATGAGGGAGAGATAACAAGACAGAGGGAGAGAGAGACTGATTGAGGATAGATCGATATACACACGCTTATTCACACGTGCCCTGAGACACTCACACACCCACGCATCTTCACAAATATATAATTTGTGTGCCTGCCTGTTGTTGTAAATCTTTGTGTGTTTTTGTTTTTGTAACTTATTGATTACATGTTAAACAAGATGCTCAGCCTTCATTCATCATCGGGGAATGTAGCTTTGTGCTGGAGATACTGATGTCGCAAGAGACTGTCTTTGGGTTTTAAATCCTGAAGCTTTAACACATTTCCAAAGATGGATTGGTGGATTTGGTCAAATCACTGCTCAGCTTTCATTTCGACACACAGCTCTACAACATTACTTCCAAAGCAGTACATAAATCTTATATATCAATAGGTATATATTGTCACCGACAGCAGTCTGGCCGGATCATTAGCATGCCGGGAAAGTGGTGAGCAGCATTTTGTCCGTCTTAATGAACTGAGTTCAAACTCCGCCGAGCTCGAGGTTACCTTTTATCGACTTCGGGGTCGATAAAATAGCTACCAGATGAGAACTGGGGTCAATGTAATCGATTCTAACACCCACTCGAATTTGCTCCCCTTGCACCAAAATTTGAAACCAATGTGTATGTTTAGTGGATATCTAATCATTACAACATCCATATGAATATTCCTATACAGCTGTGTGTATGCTTGTGCAACTGAGTGTGTATATGTGTGTGTGTGTGGATATGGTTGTGTGTAAATGGACAGATTATTGATATATATGCAAACATATGAACTGTCTCAGTCGGTTAATTAAAATAGAAATACACACGGATTCGCATACAACCACGTACAACTCACGAACGTTTACATCCCGTTTCCCACGCTTTTACAGAAAATTTTCACTTCAATGCTTTTACATTTTGATGCGTTTTCATATATCGGTTTTGCTATTGTGTCACAAATGCAATTAAAACCGCCGGCTCCAGATATCCCAGTTCAGAAATTATAGGATGAAGTTAAGAGGAATGCAGTTCAGATCAATTGTTTACATTAGTGAACCGGAATAATTAGTGTTTCAGTTCACTACGGTCGTGCCAAGGTGATGTCTTGCTCATCGTAGTTGATTATCTATCATTTAACATGATGCTTTTCTAATTAGCTTCGTTGAGTTTTCTGATAACGTAAAGCAACGTAGTTTTACATCTATCTATCCATCCATCTACCTATCTATCTATCCCTCTCTCTCTATCCACCTATCTATCTACATACATACATACATACATACTTCGAAGAAGCAACACAGTGACTAAAGGAGCAAAGGTTTTGTGCTTTAGCACATATCAACTAGCAACACTTCCGGACTCTTTCCCCCACACTTGCTTTTGCTGAATATTAATAAAAATATAGGTATACTCATATTTTCTCTTCTATTTTACCTGTTTACCTCATCGTACCTTTAGATATATATATTCATAAATATAATATGCATTGTGGTCGTGGATAGCGATTTTCTTCACTACTTCATGGAGTGACGGCCTTGCCTGACTCGAGTCCCGGGCTCAGCTGGCTCCGGCTGACAGTACCCAGGACGGGCCCCTATTTAGGGTTACGGAAAGGAGGCAACCTTCAAAGAAATCCGGAGTAGAGCCCCGTAGGCGGTTTAGTGTTTGACTCGACACTCTTCCGGCAGCTCCGGCAACCAGGCTGGTGCCAAACGTAATGCTCTGCACTTCTTTGGGCGACGTCAGCAAGGTCGAGAGAGGAATCCTGACGATTGGGCTACCCAGAATTTTCTTACATCCAGCCAAGGCCTGCGCAAAACCGGAGAGGACGTGAAATGTAAAAACCAGACTGGATTAGTTTATGCGCAACTCTATTGTCTCCCGAGACAAAAGGATGCCAACAATATAATACGCATGTATACATCTATATGTATGTATATATATGTATGTATATTCTTTTACTTGTTTCAACCATTTGAATGCAGCCATGCTGGAGCACCACCTTTAGTCGAACAAATCGACCGCACGAATTATTCTTTGTAAGCCTAGTACTTATTCTACCATATCTTTCGCCGAACCGCCAGGTTACAAGGACATAAGCACACCAATATCGGTTTCCAAGCAACGGTGGACACACACACACATACACGCAATACTTACATAAAACTAGAGAAGAATTTATACAGTATACGTAGATTAATTACAAAACCTCAGAAATGAAAGTTTTTCAGCCTTTTTTCTGTATTGTCGCTTTTCATCGCCATCTGATGCTTATGCCAATGCTACATCACGTTGTGTATAGACGTATTGGAATTGCAAAAGACTCCCGCTAATAATTCATTTGGTTATGAAGATAAAAATAAGGATATTAGTAAGGTAGCGATAAAGGAATTACGAAATAGATGAGCATACATTTAGGAAAACAAAATAAATAAATGAGGAATGATAATCCGGAAAAGGAATTACGGATTAGAAAAATATAAGAGTGAAAAGGAAACGAAATCAAGAGAATGGGAAGACATTCACCGAAAGAGGAAAAGGAAAGAATTCCGCGTTCGTGTTTATATTTATATTATATGAAAAGCTTAGAAATATTAAATACACTTTCAGAAAGAATAAAAAATGCATCCATGTAACTGTTGGAAAAATTAGAAATACAACAGATACGCATGCATGCATACGTACATAGGAACACATACGAAGTTATGCTGAAAAGTTCCTGGGTTTGGCTAAAAGAAAATACAGTCAGTTATGATTTAATTCATCATATTCCTCTCTCAGATTCAGACACATATTGCAGTAGCCCGTCAGTTTTTCTAAGCCCTGTAAACGACCTCGGGAGGTTGGGCCCCCAACCAGGTTTTCGTTAGACCCTTAAAGCAGGGAAATTTATATATACTTCTAAGATAGACCTTTCCCTGGATTTTTGTGTCAAAAGGCAAAGGATGTTTTTTGTTTTTTTTACCATCATTGTAGTAACTCACGTGTCATTCGCCTATAAGAGCATCGGGAGGACGATGCCTCTGAATGGCTTGCCCTGCGTTGCTTCGTGTGTGTGTGCATAATTTTCAGATTTTATCTACTTGACAACCTGCACTATTGGAATCTAGTATATCTTGGGGTTTAAAAGTGTCTTGTAAATGAAGTTTATCGTTGGAAATTTTAAGAAAACTCTTATGTATGGAAATATCTATCTAAATACGTGAAGAAATGTGAAAAAAAGCCCGAATAAAATAAAGAACAAATAATTGTTGCTACACATTTGGAAGGGACGTCTTTTAATATTATTAAGTTTCGACTGTTTTCGTGAAAGTTGCAGCCGATGTTGGCCATGTTAAAATGGCTAGATCGTTTCCTTGACAAACAAACGTAAGAAGAAAGAAAATAACAATAAACCTCAATAAACAACTTTTTTTTTTTAATTTTTTTTAGCAATAGAAATTACACAGATCATTTTTTGACAAAACATTACTCTAAACACCACCTGGGAATTTTAGCGTTATGTTATTGAGAATTATAAAATATTAACATAGCAGACATTTACCTGAGGGATACCAAGTAATATAAACAATTTTCTTAATCAAATGAATGCAAATGTAACAGCATATAAGGAGACAAAATGTTATCCAATACAATAAACCAGTTGGTGATTATATCGCTAGGACTGACGATTGTATAACGGTGAAATTATAATTAGATATTGTTTGCAGTCGCATACAGGTGGAGAGCAAGAGGCAAAATAAACAAACATATCCCGTCCTACTAAATGAAGGAAAAATATTATTGTTTACTATGAGAGATGAGTGATGCTGTTGTAGAATATATATTGAATGGGAACTGTAGTTTGAGTTAGGCCACTATGAATTAAAGGGAGGGGGAACGAAATTCAAGAGTGATGACCATTTTTCAAATGTCGAACGTTAGGATATCTCTGATGCAAAAGCGAAAACATTTATGAAATTATATCCTTTGCAACATGTTACACAATTGTCGTCTTCATCAGAACCTATGATATATTCATCTTCACTTAAACGCGGATATTCTGTTAGAGTGAACTCTACTCCAGCAGATATGAGTGAATCTCTCATATTGGGCTTTGGCGCAAAATGCTCTCATGTTTTGAATATTGCATCTAAAGCCAATATGTTTTTTCTCTAATGGTATCTACCACAGTTTAGTTTGTTCTGAGCATCCACGTTAAAGTAAGGATAGAATATTATCTCTCGGCTTTAATACTGCCTCTGTCGCTAATATATATTTCCTATGATACATAGTCGAGCTCATCTATAGTTTTAATATCGTTGAATCCAACAATAATTATTAGTTACTAACTGTGTTACTGAATTGTGTTAATTATCATTTGTTCTATAGTTAATACGTGATAGTAATTTCGTCGGAACGCTTCGAGTATTCCAATTCCATGCCAACGCAAAGGGTTCCCTTTCCTAATTCCATAATGATGTCAACAACACTCTTTCTGATTTCCTTATCAATATTGACAGTTATACGCCTGCGTATCACAGCTACACGTGTGTAATGAACAATATTATCTGAATGCATATGTCATTTATCTTCAGTATCCTCGCTTCCAATGTCGACATTTATTCATATTGTTCAGCAGACATGATTCCTTTACGGAATATATTTGCGGATACAGTTTGTTGTTCTGCAGATGAAGCAAGCGTAAACGCCGAGTCCAGCGTTCCGTTTTACTTTCTGTTGTAGTCAATTTCTATATCGTATTTTTGGCTGCTTCACGTATTTTAGTTGTTGATATTCATTTTCTTTATGCTGAATCGGTTATGGCTGAAGAAATCTGTTATGCAAGCCATCCTCTTACTGTTTCCATTCAACATGATGTTATATAGTTTCTATCATTCCTTTTTCGAGACAGTAACACAGGAATTGAAGACTCTATCGTTTCTGCCGTCAATATAGAGAAAGCATAGACACCTAAGCGTGCATATATTTACCTACGTATGTAGAATTATACAAACACACAAATGTATGCATGTATATACGTACATACATACATACACAAATAAAGAAACATTACGTACAGATTTGCTTAGAAATATACAGCCCAATATTTATATATGTAGATATGTATGTACTCAAGCATACACGTCCGTGTATATGTAAAATTATGCACGTTTGTATGAATGTATATATATGAGTGCGTGTGTGTTTGCTTGTGCGTTTGTTTGCGCATGCGCCCGCGTGTGCGCGCGTCCGCTAATCTAATTGTTTAGGCCGTTTGTTTATAAATGCAAACAGAAATATACCAACAGTTATCGGAATATATGAATGCAGACGTGATTGTGAATAGTGGTATACTTCTCATTCATAAATACCTTTGCGATTATTTCTATTAAGTTGAAATGAAATTAATGTCATGCTTCATTTGGAACCAGGTAACATATTTCCAGGTATCTACATGAATATTTTCAATCATCACACTTTGTAACGTAGCTGCGTTATACATATTCCCTCAGCCATTACATAACGCCGAAATACATTACATATTCATTATACTGCACGAATGCACCTGAATATAGGCACGTATATATACATAGGTGTCTCTGAATGTTTGTGTGTGTGCGTGTAATTGTGGGTGGGTGCATATATATATATATATATATATATATATATATATATATATATTCTTACACTTATGTATGAAGGAGTTTATTTACGTATGTTTGTTTCTTGGCAGCTTTGTTTTTATTTATAAATGATATCGACGCTGTTCTAGCAATCCAAAATGGATGATGATGTATAGTGTGGACTAATATAGAAACAGTTATCTCTATTTATATGTACACTGTTAACGTATTAGATCCATAGGTGTGAAATTAAAATATTAAATGATTTGATTGTAAACAAGGTGTCAGCATGGAATATGTGATGCAGTAGCTTAGTGTGACAACTCACAGACATATCCTAGAAACTTAAATTTTATCGTCTAAAGAATACCATAATAGATATTGTATTTATATGTACTGTATGACAAATCACTTTCTAATTATGAGCTAGAAATAAAATAAAACTCGTAACTTCTTTAAATCTCTTCGGACTGCTTCACAAAAGAAGGCATCGAAGAAATGAGGACTTGAAGATATGTTAGACATTGCTTTTCAGTTCACTCTAGGCAATTTTCATAAATTAATAATACGAGGTTTTATCGCCTATACCTTCTTTTTTTTTATAAATAGATCAGATGATCAAAATAGGGATCCTTTTATTTAAATGTTCTGTCCATTCTCATTCTCTACCGGTTAATTATTTGTGCAGATATTTTTAACCCGCACATGCCTTCCATCTGGGTCCTGCATGAGTCGAGGGACGTCTTCTTAAAAATTTCTAGCTATTAACCACTTTCAAGCAATTAATTGGTTTTCACTCGCCAAATATTATTCCTATGTTGATACGTTAGTAAATGTATAATAATAATTAATATTGTAGCCTTTCCTAAAAATAAAAAAAAGGAAGGTCAGTTTGTAAAGATACGATGTAGCACTCCATCATATTCCGGAATGTTTTGCTTCCATAAATGACTCGCGGTCTCTGCTGCACTATCTTCAACATTACAGTGTACTATCTGAGTTTTAAATCTAGTCCATGATACCATACATTTTCCATACTGGGAATTGAACCCACGCCCTGCATTCGACCATCCGTTTGATTCAGCATTAGATATCCGTTTAAAATTAACATGCACACACGTCCACCGAAATTATGCGCTATGTGACAGACAGATTCTGCAGTGAGTTATGTGTTTGCGAAGTAGGTCAGTCCTCCAAGCAATTAAATTTATGCAACATTTCTATAAAGTGTTCTATGAACTAATTATTGCCAACGCAGACCAAATCAATTTCCACTATCAATGTTTTAACCTATCAGGAAATTATGATAGTTCTCTACTAAAATAGACCGAGATCTTGTCTACATAAATTAGAATTTCTCATTAAATTCTTTGAATTAGAAACTTCTTCCTCCGTTATTTTCATTTTTATATCTTAATGGGTTCTGCCATTTTTTTCCGAACAAATAAATTATTTCTTTATTCTGACAGACAGACATAACTCTGGACACTTTCTTTTAGATTTGCTTTGGGTTATTATCATTATATATATTTTTTTTCATTCTATTTCATTTTTAAAATATTTTCCACCAGTCTGTTAATATTACCTTCCTTTCTTTAAAAAAATACTTGTTGTTTTCCGTATGATTTATTTCTGCTTTATTTTTCGAAGGCAATGTTTGTATAGTCAAGGCGTTGATATTTATGTCAGAACTACTGTGCTATTGATATTTTATCCCGAAACTGCCAGTAAATTGACTCTTTTCACCGAATCATTTATTTTTGTGTTCTACAGTCAGTGGCGAAAGCGAAAGGTTCCACCTTTTGTAGCCCAACTCATTTGTATAAAAAGGAAACCATTTGTGCCATGCATATGTAACATTGTGTCCTGGCAATAAGTACTGAAAATCTTGCAAATAAAATTAAGGCGTGGAATATAACAGGTGGGGATAGGACCTATTTTAGATATCCAGTGGAACATAGTTGATAATAATTTTATTGATGTCAGAAGGTTGAAATTACAAAATTTACCACGTTGAGTTGGGAAATTAATAAGTAAAATTATGCGACTAAATACAGATATATATATATATATATATATCTTAGAATATATTTATGACCATAGACGTATATCAATATACACAGAAAAACGTTGAGCAAAAGCGCTTAGCGGAATTTTGTCCGTCATTGTGTTCTGAGTTCAAATTCCATCGAAGTCGACTTCGTTTTTTCCATCCTTTCGGAGTCTACAAACTAAACATTGATTCGATGTAATCGATTCCTGCCACCCCTTGAGCGAAAATTTGAAACCAGTATAAACAGAAAATATCATTCCTCAATCGTAAAGTCTCGACTCCGTCGCACAATATGCTAGAAATAGCAACCGAATCTCTCCGAAAACAGTATTCTTTTAAAATAAGAAGT
Organism: Octopus bimaculoides; assembly: GCF_001194135.2. NCBI lineage: Eukaryota > Metazoa > Mollusca > Cephalopoda > Octopoda > Octopodidae > Octopus > Octopus bimaculoides. The sequence goes on along the minus strand of NC_069003.1, from coordinate 1,554,636 downwards.
CTTTTGACATGAACGAGTCGCAACGGAAGTTGTGGGTCGGCAATGACAAAAGCCCTTTGATCGTATGCCTGGACAGATAAGTTGATCCGGGGTTAAAGAAAGCCATCACAAGCAACAAGTAAACATCGCAAACCAACTGAAAACTTCAGTATGATTACTCGACCTGCTAGAAATAGCAAACAAATCTTCAAATAACGACTTAAGATAGAGATAAATGAATAAACAAAGATAAAATTTTCAATGGATGCGGTTCTCCTCGGTTCCCTTCACATAGAAATAAAAGCGGTTATTCACGGCTCGAATACTTTTGAACATAGATCATCTTGAACAAGCTGACCTGGGGCTAAACACTGCAGACGACGAATAACATAACAAGACACTATCATATGAAATATTCTCACCCGCATATATACACAGACAGACAACGATACGCAAAGCAGGCGTCGAACTTAACACACCTCACACTCAGACACACACACATAGAGGCTTACATAAACAATTCGAAATAACTATTTCAATTCAAACATGGCGGTATATCTCTCATAATTCGACTGGCTTCAAAGATCTAAAGATATGATGGAATGAAACGCTTAACCAGTTATTGAGTGAGGTCATTAGAGTGTCGTAGTGTCACGAGAAATGTCCAACAGTCCGTTGAATTATTAGTTGTCAAAACTTTTATACGTAATTATTTCACTCAATGTTTTTACTCCACTCTGCATCTCGCCCTCTCTCTCTCTCTTTGTCTGTCATCTGCAAGTCTGTCTTTCTTACTCTGCGCATCTTCTTTTTACACGCACACACACACACGTGTATATATATATATATATATATATAGCCGCACTTATACACACTCACATATATATGTCCACACACATGTAAATGAGCGTGTGTCTATTTTTCTAGTTATATATCAGTATTTGTTTTTTCACTTTCTTTTTCTTCCTTTCTCTCACATTCGACATTTTAATACACACTTAGCCACACACACACACACACATATAAATGGTTGTGAGTGTCGGTATGTTTCACCGTATGCATACAAGGTAGTGTACAGAGAAACACACACATTGTTACACATATTAGCTAATCCTACGTATATGCAGTATTACGCAATCATCTCGAAGTCAAAATACATCACACACAGCACCCATCCGCATACGCACATATGCACACACGCATATAAAATATTTCGTATTGCCGCAAATTTAATGCGTCGCTCTCCCATACACATACATTTATACACATTCATTTGCAGCAAAGTCGTTGACATGTGGCTAAAAGCCTAAACTATGAGTTGTGTGATTCTGTGTTCAATCCCATAGCGACAGGTTGCACAATTCTAATCTAACTCTGTCACAAATTTCTTTCTCTAGCCAACCGTTATTATGAAATGCATAGCGGTATTTCCTTCGTCTGTACACGTCCTGAGTTCTAATCCCGCTGAGGTCGACTTTGCCTTTTATCCTATCGGGGTCGATTCAATAAATACCAGTTGAATATTGGGCCGGTGTAATCAATTATTCCCTTTCCCCCCAATTTCAGGCTTTGGGTCTGTGGCAGAAAGGATTATTATTCAAGGCATCGAGCTGGCAGAAACGCTAGCACGCCGGGCACAAAGCTTCGCTGCATGTCATCCTTCTATAGGCTATGAGTTCAAATTCGACCAAGGTTAACTTTGCTTTCGGGTGTCCATAAAATAAGTACCAGCAGACTACTTGGGTTAATGTAATCGACTTACTCCCTGCCCTAAAACTGCTGGCTTTGTGTCAAAATAGGAATTTTGCTATTATTCAGGCCGGTGACCTGGTAGAATCGTTAGAACACCGAATGAAAGAGTTAGCGGCATGTCGTTTTTAGTACTAGTTGCGTACTGGGGTTCATCTAATCGGGTCTTGTGTCTAGAGTAGAAAAGATTATTTCTGGCAGAATAGTCCTTACTACACTGGGCAAAATGCTTAGCGGCAAGTCACCCTTCTTTACGTTCTGAGTTAGAATTCTGCCGAAGTCGACTTTTTCTTTCATCTTTCAGGTGTCAATAAAATAGGTTAGCACTGGGATCAATGGGATCGACTTATCCGCTCCAGAGAACTTTCTAGCATTGTACCATTAGCAGAAAGGTTTATTACCCTTAATTTACATTCTTACATGCTACATTATACATTTACATACATACGTACGTACTTGTACTATACAAAATGTTTTTCAACCCAATATTTACTGTTTTGTATTGTTTATAGTGTTATTTTGTTTATATTTTTATAAGTTTGCTTCGAGATATGCTATTGCGTAAATTTAGCAATACCTGTACGCTTAGTATTTATAAGGTGACACTTTAAATATGTGTAAACACCATTGCTACAAATATGACTTTCATTTCAAAAGAAGATATCGATACTGGATCACCAGACACATTTGTATCATGCTGTGCTCTTGGCTGTTACAGACACTTTGAAATACCGAGAGCTTCTCGCTCAATACTGTTCACCTTGAAACAGTTTGCCACAGAACGTGGTAGCTGTTGATTTTAACAGGTACAATCGATCAAACAAGCTTTTCCACTGTTTTTGTCTACTTAATTTCACGGACATAGCCGCAAATAGAGAGTAAGTGACAGGCTTAACAAAACGAAAAGTAGGATTGAATCCAGGACATCGGGATTGCAAAACGAGCGTTTTTAATCTTTTGACTACAATCCGTTCAGTGCAAAAGTACCTCAAAATAACTCATATGACGACATATCTATCTATCTATCTATCTATCTATCTATCTATCTATCTATCCCACCAGTTTTATGTGTGTGAAGTATATATAAATGAGTATGTGTGTGTGTGTGTGTGTGTGTGTCCATAGACATATACCTTCATTTATAAATTGATACATATAAAACTATTTGTGACTATATATAAAATATAAGTGTGTATCTTTTTTTCTGTGTACGTGTGTGTATGTGTGCGGTTGTGTGTGTGTTATATACATATTCAATCTAATGTTTTCAGGAAATACTCAACACACCAGCATATATCTAATGTGTGTGTGTATTTATATATGTATGTGTGTATTTATATATAATGTGTGTGTGTGTGTATATATATGTATATATATATATATATTGATTGTTTTCATTGTACCTAGTACAGCCTATCTCTCTGCTATTCTCTCTCTCTCTCTTTCTCTCTCTCTCTCTTTTTCTCTCTCTCTCTCTTTTTCTCTCTCTCTCTGTTCTCAACCATTTCCATGTCACTGGATATCACAAATTGTCATTGATCACAGCAATTGGAACTAATCTTGGAGAAGTCCTGTGTGGAAAACCTATTCTTCCGAATGGATAATTCTTTGCTTCAGGAAAGACATGACTATCAGTTCTTTGCGTGGCGGGAATATTTATGTCTGTGAAAATTGGTCAACACGTATGTGTGTGTGTGTGTGTAAGTTTATAAATGTGTATATGCGTATGTGTTTAAGTGTATGTGTGTGTGTGTATGTATGCGCGGGTGTTAGCGTTGGTGGTGCTGATTGTGTCTGTATATGTCAGCGTGTGTATATAAGTGATGGCGTTGTTGATGTGTCATCGAGAGGGCACGAATGTGTGTATATTAATATGCGGAAGATATCAATTCGTAGGTTAGCGAAAATATTTGTGTGTGAAAACAGGTCAAGTGTGTGTGAGTTTGTGAGTGTTTGTTTGTGTGTGTGTTTGTGACCTTGTCCTTGTCGATGATGTTGGCGGTGTTGGTGGTAATGGTGATATTGTGCGTGTCTCTGTACGAATATGTTTGGGTGTACGTGCGTGTGTGTAGGCCTGTGTATATATTTGTTTGTATGTATGTATGTATGTGTGTGTAATTTATCAGCTCATTATCTGTTCAGAATATCTATGTGTGTGAATATTGCTCAACAAGCGAATGTATATGGCTTTCTGAGGTCGTCATGATGATAGTTAAACACGAATGCGCTTCCAGTATGGCGGTGCACGAATAAGCTATCTTTATGTGCGTGTGTGTGCGCTTGCTCGTGCGAGTGTGCGCCCTTTGGTCTGTGCAGGAGGAGTATGCTCTTGTGAGCGCAAAACGGTTGCCTTGGCTGGTTGTGTATGCATGTGTCTATGTGCGTGTGACGCGAGTGAGAGACGTAGACAGGAGCATAGATGTATATACAAAACAAGGGAAAAGAAGAATAGAGAATGTGAAAGAATGTTAAAGAGAGAGGGGGAGAAGTAAAAGGAAGAAGGAAAGAAAATGAGTGAGAGAGTGAATGAAAGACAGAGAATGAGATTTGTTGGAACAACATTGAATATGAACAGAGCGATAAAAATACAAGTTGAGACGGAAGAATGTTTAAAATTGATTTGCTCTTAGTATTCAAAAATACGACACCGGTATCCATAAAGACATTCTTTTTGTTACCGCTTCCTTTCCTTTCCTTTGTGCGAAAAGGAACAAAGATAATCAGGTTTTCGTCTTCGGCCCAAATGCTCGCTATTTTTAGGGAATGGACTGTTTATCGATGCTATTCCAACTTGATTGATAATTTATTTTATTGATCATGCAAGTGTAAAGTTGGCTTCGGCATGATTTGAGCGCAAAGAGCCAAAATAAGTGCCACATGGAAGTCTTTTTTTGACTTCCTTGTTATTCTGGCAGTCTAAAGTGTTCCAGAAAACCACAGCACACAGAAACTAATCAGAAACAAATCCTTGGAGATCGATATTAACAGGATGTGGGATATGAAGACCGAAATAATTCCAATCGTCACTGGAGCCCGAGGAACTTGATAACAATAACAGAGAAATGTTTTCCAGATAGCATCAATGTTTATGCAGCAGAAGATAGCGCACAATATGGAATATCGCTTATATTACAGAAAATCTGGTAAATCAAGTGACATGTAACCTATGAAGACACTTACTATGATGGCGACCCGGGTATATAAAATATAAAACTCAGAATGTATAAATAAGAGAAAGCTTTTTTCTGACACTTGTCGATTATTCCAACTCACCGATTTTATGTAAGAACATTACTAATAGCGATTTCTTTTAATTTTTTTTATGAAGAATAATGAGAAAGCAAAATTAATATAATAATAAATGGCTGCTAAGATGAGCGTGGAAATCGAGCTGACGGAGGAAGTACAGCATTTTAGATAGAAATCTGGAACTAGATAGGGTGAATGCCATAATCGACTTCTACAATATTTCCAACACTGAAAATATTGAAACTTAATTGAAATATTTCAATGCATCATGTAGATTTGACATAAAAATTTGTTCCCTGGGAAGCATTTAGTGAAGATCCGAACTGTGTTTTGATTTTAACAAGAACCATGGATCACTGCAACCCATGCGCGATTCACCTGTTTATATCAACCTTTATATATACGGACTCAGTAACTGCACAAATACGCCAGAATGTGTTGGCTTCCAAATGAAATAAAAACTAACACACTTTTTTGAAGAGAATCATCCTTATACAAAATATATCGCGTATATGGCACCATTCATAGATACATTAAACAAATGCCAATGCTCTAACGTATTCGCTAAGGGGATTTCTATTACGTTTGGTTAGATCTACTTGAAATGTGAATAACTAATAAACGGCAAGTGTATCACATTCGATAAATAATTTTACATGAAGCACATACATAGAAATACTTCGGAATTTATAATAAAAAAGACTATACTACTGATAAATCAAATAAAATGTAAGAAAATATATAATAGACGCATTAGATTATTTCTTGTAATACCTAGATGCAAATATCAAGATAATAGCGTAACTTCTTTAGCTTTACCAATAGTAATAAGTTATAGTTTTTGTATACTAAACTGGATGCTAAGTAAATTATTGAGACTAGACATGAAAACAAGAAAAAAATAACTGCGTTTCCATTACACTACCCAAAATCTGACAGAGAAACGTATTTACAGTGAATACGTAGTAAGGAGAAATGATATTATATAATATACACGGAGATTTACAAAAACAGATCTCACAAAGAATAATGAAAATGTAATACAAATACAGGGAAGCCCAGCGTGAACGAAAGCAAAAGATATAAAGTAGAGAATAAGCAGACGAGAAAAGAAAAAACATGTGGAGGAGTACGACTAAAGATTGATGGAAAATGGTTCTACAAACTGTTACGATAAGATGATGGCAACAAAATATTAACGTAGGCAATACTGTAGAAGATTGAATAAAAGCAAACACAGATCTGAGAAAAATCTCGTTTATAGGTAAATAGTGTAGGTCGCAATTTGTGTAAAGAGGGTTGCTGATTACAGCCGAGGAACAAAGATTTCTGAGCAGTAGGTAAGATGAAAGAAATCCGCTCGTCTATTCAAAAACCTTATATAATTGGTGTAATGATTACATTGTTCAATTAAATAAAGTTGCATGAAACGATTGTACAGCATTACCTCTGGATATACTTGTTGCTTATTTTGAAATATATGTATGTACATATATATATATATATATATATATATATATATATATATGTATATTTGAAATATGAATGCTCACCCAAGACGCGCAATAGACTCCTCCTCACCCGTTTTATTATCGAACCAAAAGTCTAACTACGTACTCCTTACATAGCCTTACCTGCCATCTTTGTATCTTCTTTATACCAATGCCTCTCTTATATGCATCAATTAAATATAAGTAGCCAGCGTGTAGAACAATAAAAGTAAAAAAATTGAAACGAATTATATAATTTTGCAAATACATTATTACATTAAGGGCGATTACTACAAGTAAAGCCACACACTGGAAAGGGACGCTAAAGTCAAAGTACGTTTATCAAATATACACACGCGCTGCAGTCGAGAGAATGAACAAAGAAAAATCATTTTAAAAGATTCAGTTGCATACCCAAACGATTTCATTGACAGCGCTGTAACACGGTTTCCATTCGTGAGTGCAAACATCACCAGAAGCATATAAATATAAACACTTATACCATACGGACACAACGTACATTTTTTTGTCTTAATTTGTTTTACACGCTGGCTACTTGATAAAATCTTATATAGATTTCGTCCTTATATTTAATTTTTACATATGAGTGTGTAGATACATGTACAGAGAGAAAGGGATCAGGACAGACAAGCAGAGAGAGAGAGTGAGTGACGAGACCGACGGAGTTAGACGGATTTGAAATTTAATCATCGCATTGAAAAATTAACGAAAGTCCTGACAAATTTTAATAAAACTATATTTGTGTGGTACAAATAATTCCTAATGAAAATTGTAAATTCTAAAACTAAATTAACCAATATTATTAGTGACATCAGTCTTAGTATTATTGTTCTCTATGTATCATCATTAGCAATATTGTGTGTGCTCATTAAAATTCTAATCACGTTTATCTAGCTGTCTTCATTAAAGCCCTACAATTTAATTGAATCTATTCTATCAAGACGGACTGTGTTTGTCACACACACAGGCAATTGTATGTATGATGGATCTCACGCCGAATACGGTGTAGTGGGATGAATGTTGATGTTTTTTTCTGCATGGCCTGCACAAAATATTTGTTTATAGATATGAAATGTGCCTGCTATACATTAGCTCACTGCCTCCATCTAATCGGTATCACGTGTACAGTTGCACAAATGTGCCGCTCGTCTGACTCATTTCGTAATCTGCGTATATATACAACCCTTTTTTTCTAACCATTTCTACTTCCTTTTCCAAGATCGTACTGCGTTTCAATAGCCTCTATCAAAGCACAATTTAGATATATCACTATTGTTAATTCCTACAAAATATTGCGACGAATGTTTAACAAATTTCTCAGAAAAGTGATATGAGAATGAAAATAAGAAATCATAAAAGAAAATAGACGAAAGAAATCAAATGGACAATACAGAATGTTTGTTTGTTTCATTAGTTTTCGTAATTTGTACAAAGACTGACACGGAAATAATAGGAAGACTTAGTTGGGTTGATTGATGAAAAGGAAATTCTTTAGACGTTTCTATGTTCAAAGTTTCTTTAGGTACTTATTTTATTTTATCTTACTTTTTTGTCTGTATTTTTGTATTCATTAACAAAGAACAGCAAGAAAGTCTAGTCGGATAATTATGTTCCTAGTTTGGCCCACCAAAGTATTTATGCTTAATTTGCGAAAATTTATATGCATGCATAAACACACACACACACACACACACACACACACACACACACACTAACATATCTATAAACACAATGTGTTTGTGTGTTTATAAGTACATGTGCGCGCTTATACATACATACACGCACACACACACGTGTGTGTGTGTATGTATATACTGTTGAGTCAGAGGCAAGTCATTCTCTTTCAGCATAATAATTTAACACACTCACCGGTAAAGTTTCTACTCATTCACTTATTTGTTTTTCTGTAAAGAAGTAAATTAGTGGGTACGATACCGGCGAGTGTGGTACTAAAAGCAAATGCCTCTCCCCTGACACAACAGAATATCCTTCAACACACAAACTCACATAAAGAGTCCTGCAACCCAAATCCCAAAGTGTTTGTGTTTTTTTCAATCTGTTCCATATTTCTCTCATTTTATATGAACGTTGATCGAACATTTATGATCAAATGTATTTGAACGATACACATCTACTCATCCATATATTAATCTTGTTCCACACCGGCTCAAGCACGATCTAGAGAGCCTATGATGAAAGGCATCCCAACAATCACCATTTGGGGTATCTGCGACCAGGTATAAATATTTGTAAACCTCTAACGGGAATAATTACGGCAATGAACATTCCACCTGTAACCGTTCTGCTCGGTAATAACCTGAACCAATGAACGGCCAGGATGACGTTGCTTGATCTATTAATGATTGTGTTCATTACAAGAACATAGTTATGAACAAGGCGTTCCGACAGTGACCATCCTAAAACTAATACAGAGACTTTGTTTCCATTACTGCTGCGTTTGATGTTATATTTGAAGACATTTGGTTTCGATGCACTAATAAATCGAGTGCGACTTTCTCAATATCAGTGACTCTCGCTTGCATTACCAAAATTCCAAGAGTCAAGCGATGTGCAAAATATCCAGTTCAGTGGAGCAGCGAAATCTATTTGGACATCTCCAAATTGGATGCCATGACATAACAAAGACCAGGGGTCGATCACTACCAATGGTCTTATGACATATCCGACAAAACCTGTTTATTTAGGAGTCCCAGCGCTCAGCGCACACAGATACATACCGACAAATACATACATATAAATATATACATACATATATATATATGTGTGTGTACATGTATGTATATATATATATATATATGTGTGTGTGTGTGTGTGTGTGTATATCAGCATATGATTTGTAACTTCTATTGAACATTTGTAACGTGTAGAATTCTGAGGCCAAAATTAAGCAATTACTGCTATAGTCACTACCACGACAGCGACCACCGCCATCATCATTGTCATCGCTGTCGTCGTTATCAGCATCAGCATTACCTTCATCATCATCGTCATCATCATCATCATCGTCAGTCTCTACCTCTGATTTCTTCTTCTTCGTCGTCTTTTCCTCCTCATCCTCAGGCTTCGCACTATTGTTGTCTTTCGTCATGTTAGTATTGTTGTTGCTGCCACTTTAAACTATGGAGTTTGCTGGAGAGAAAAAGAAAAAAGCAACTGTGTTGAGTGACAACATAATAATAAGGAAACCATTTAAATCAGAAACGCAACAAAATACAAAATAAAATTTAAAAGCCAAAAATTTCTCTAACAAGAAAAGGGAGAGAAATCAGGCAAAAAATGTTAATGCCTTTGCCGAATAGAACATTAAAAGCATGGAAAAGTAAAAATAGAAACAGCTGAACGAAAATTGCCGATTTCAAGTAATTTACCTGTCAGCCGTCACCTGGAATTGATGAGTAGATTCGACCCATTGTGGTTTTCTTTTGTTCTAAGATGATGATGATGATGATATATGCACATATATATATATATATATATACATACACACACAGACGAGTATGTGTGCCTGTCCGTGCGTTTTTATATGTATGATTATACATATGTATACACACAAATATATATATATATATATATATATATATATATATATATATATATATATATACACATGTATATATGTCTGTCTGTATGTATGTACGCATGTATGTATGTACGCATGTATATAACCACTTTGGAAGGAAAGATTCCATTTTCATTGGCAGCAGATGTAAATTATTTAAGACTGAATAAAGAAATGAAAAGTTCCAAGTTTTAACTTGTTTCGTTATTTACGAGTTAAGAATATTCCGATACTCCAGGCGATGCATCGGGTTTCAAGAAAGAATTAAAAAATGTTTTCTTAGACGCACACTCAATGAAATCATTAAGAAATGCAGAGCTTGAAATGTTATGCTTAGAAAAATATGACAATGGAAATTAATTAATTATATTTAATTGTAATTTAATCGGTGATTGTAGATATGCAGGTGATGAAAGAAAAAAGGAGACTAAATGATTTAACAAAAAAATAAATAAATACTGTTTATAAATAAATAAAGGACCGAGCCAATGCCTGTGTTTATTACCGGCATAATGCCTCTCCCAAGGTTTAAATGTAAGGAGACTGACATTTTCCAAGAAATATTTTGCGTCGAAAGAGAGATATTTGACGTTCAGAAACGCAAAGACTGTTAAATTTATTTAAACATTTTGCAACGTAGTTTTCAACTTTTCGTGTTCGACACTGTGACCCGGTCACTGACAACATTACACTGCATCTAATCTGTGGGTATATGGAAAATGATGTATGCAGTTCCAACTATATTGATTTCCTACATATTGTCAAAATCTGGGAAGCGTTGCACTAGGAATCCCTGTGATAAATGCTAAAGGAACATTCGAGCCAACCACACACTTTTCGATTCTGAAATAGAAATGAAATGATTCAGCGATGTAGTGAATAATGGACGTCCACCAAATTCACGTAGACAATTTAAAAAATTGAAAAGGGGGAAAAAATATACAAATGCGATGGCTCCGAGGCGAATGCCTCTTGATGAAGTTGTACGTTTGGAGATAACCCGTAAACCACCGCAAAGCATCCACCGCAAATATATTGACAAGCTAACGAGAGAGACAGTGAGAGCGTGCGTGTGTGCGTGCGTGCGTGCGTGCGTGCGTGCGTGTGTGTGTGTGTGTGTGTGTGTGTGTGTGTGTGTGTGTGTG
>NC_069003.1:1499649-1542797 GCF_001194135.2 Octopus bimaculoides | reverse complement strand
ATATATATATATATATATATATATATATATATATATACTCGCATACACATTCAGACATTCACTGACACACAGATACGCACACATGCAACATAATGTTGTCATGCTCTTCCCTATGGATGGGGCTTAATGCATGAAACTGTTAGTAAGAGGGAGGGGTCCTCTTTCCCTTGCTCAGTTCCTTTAATTTTAATCTCGTTCCATATTTAAATATCTTTTTCTTCTTCCATGAGTTATATTTATTGGTTACGCATGTCTGTTATGCATCATTGTCTGCGTCGTAGATTATGGCTTTTTTTATGTTAGTGGCCCGGTATAATTTAATTAAGTTTGTGCAACTGCAAAGCGCGCATGCGTATATGCGTGTTATGCACACTGCAGTCAATTTCGGTCAGTTTTATGGGGCTTGAGTGAGGTAGGTGTTTGATTGATGGTCGATATTGGGGGTCTGTAATTTTGTTTCTATGTGCGGAGTGTCATGGTGGGAGGTACATTGGCTGAAGTTCTGGATATTGTTTGAAGTTCAATATATTTTGATGTCTGCAGAGTCGTACATAGATACCAACTCATAAATAAACGTATACTTACACGCGCACAAATAACTGTGTTATATATATATATATATATATATATATATATACATACACACACACACACACACACACACACACACACACACACACACACACACACACACACACACACACACACACACACACACACACACACACGTGTGTGTGTACATATACATACATGTGTGTGTGTGTGTATATATATATAAATAGATAGAAAGATCGCGTATAAATATATATATATATATATATATATATATATATATATATATCAATGTGCATATATTCATGTGTACAGACACACCACCCCACGCACACTCAGAGATTCACACACACACACATACCCATGTACATAACTTCTTTTGGCTGTCTTCGCTGTCTCTTTGTTTTTTATATACACTTGAATGATGTTCATGAAATTCTTCTGGGAAACGGGCTTATAAATGTGTCAAGAATACAGAGATGATAGAAATTTATGTATATGATATTCTGAGTGTAGACAGAGTTCTCTCTTAGAGAGATAGTGTATGGAAATTATTAAAGTAAATTGCGCGATGGCAATTTAATTCTTCTTAGAACACATTCTATTGTAAGTGGTGGCAATTTATACAGGTCGAAAATGATAAAAAGAATCTTGATCACCACCATCATCATCGTCTTCATCATCAGCAAAATAATAATGGCCCAGTATTTCACTGGTATTTAATTTATTGACCTCGAAAGGACGAAAGTCAATATAATCACATACATCACAACTATGTGCGCGTGACATGATAATCTCATATCACGATAAACAGCACGTGACATTGCAGGTGGGGCTCCGTCACAATTTTCTTCGTGTCGAGTATTCTATCCCACTGAAAAGATCCCTGAATGAAGAGTGGTTAAGGATCGCGCATGTTTCCAGAGGTGAATTATTCAAAGCCAAAATAATTCCTCTCAACACATAGCTATGTTGGTCACCTGCTATTTCTGCTCATGATCAGAGATGCACATATCGTCAACCACTAAGAGGCATGCTCAACTAATTAAGGTCAAAACACTGACACGCAAATCTGTGGCTGCAACAAATATTCTGCTCAATACCAATCTTTTATACCAAGACAAAACAATGTTCATGATAACACTTCCAGTGTGAGAATCCATGGGAGCCACTGCCTCGTATTACATCAGGGATTTATTATCATTTCTTATTATTAATTAGGTGAGCTGGCAGAATCTTTAGCACGCCGGGCGAAATGATTAACGGTATTTCGTATTTCGTATACCGATACGTTCTGTATTTAAATCCGCCGTGGTCGACTTTGCCTTTCATCTTTTCAGGGTCCCAAAATTTGAGAACTTCTATTTGTAGTAGAAACGATTATTCTTATTAATAGTAGTAGTAAGGCGGCGAGCTGTCAGACACGTTAGGACGCCGGGCGAATCCTTATCGCTAAGCTCAAAGTTCAAATTCCGCCGAGGTCGACTTTGCCTTTCATCCTTTCTGGGTCAATTAAATAAGTACCAGTTATGCACTTGGGGTGATGTAATCGACACAACCCAACCTCCTCAAGCTGCCCTTGTAGCAAAAATTTGAAATAATTATTAATAGTAGTAGTAAAAGTTGTAGCAGGAAAAGTTGGTAGTAAAAATAGTAGCAGGAGAAATTAGTAGCAGTAGAAAGAGGAGGAGGAGAAAAAGAAGAGAAGAAGGGGGAAAACAGCAAAATATAAACAACACCAATAATACATTTTAGTTAAGTGTATATTATATACGTTGAAGGAAAAATAAATTTCAAATTACTTTCCGTCTCCCTTATGCATAATTCATGTTTATATCTTCTGCAGAATATTATTTTAGCTCCCGTTTGGAGTAGACAAAAGGGTGACATAGACATGCATATTTACAAATATCTATACATCTAATGCTATCGTACACATAGACGTACCTATGCGAGAGCTGATGTTGTATGTATACACATATATGTAAATACATGTTTATGCGAGTATATCTCTTTCTCTCACTCTCTATGCATGTACATAAAAACATTTATAGTTATGTATAGACATATATATATATATATATATATATATATATATATATAATGTTAGAGGACAAAAAACGTTAAAGCAAACAAACATCAAGTCATATATGTTATTATTGGCAAAAATTCAAAGTCTTACAGCTGTTTCTGGGAAATCGCAGAGTACGTAATATTCCGTCATCGGGGACAAATGAGAAGGGTACAGATGAATGAAACGACGATATAGAGGATAGAAGAGAAAGAATAAAGGGATGAAGAAAGAGAAGAATAAAGAAGCATAAAAGTTCACATTTCAAATTTTCAATCGTGTAGATGTTAGTCGTTAGGTGCAATCCTGTGTAAATCTATGTACGTTAAAGTCTTAATATCCAAATTTAAATTATAACGTATCGACGATCTGCAAGAGAATGGTAGCGTTTGTATGTATATATATATATATATATATATATATATATATATACATCGCAGCCTGTGTGTTCTTATTGTTATGGGCGTGTATACTTGTTATCTTTTTGTTTCACCAGCCACGGTTTTTGTAAAAAAAATTATCCAGTAAAACTTTTATTTTTTTAAAGTAATACAGTTTTTTCATTTTTTTTTTTTAAGAGGATTAAGCTGTTATTTGTATTAGGTCAGCCGTAATATTAAAAGATCCATTTGGCGCTTTGGAATTGTTCATTTTGTTCGTATTCTTGTGGATGTGCGAGTAGACAACTCAGTAATGTTATTATACACGTAATCATCGAGCATTTTGATATATCATGGACATGATTATCCGATATGAATTTGACTGATAGTCTAACAGGCAAGCTATCTTGTTGATGATTCTTTATTGGTTCGTAAATAGGTTATTTATACGTAGATGAATATTCAGTAGATAAATATTTCCAGCACATAACAAGGCTCACATTATCATAGTTGTACATTGCTGCTCCTATTATGGATCCTATATCGTAATACTGGCTTTTAATCAAGTTGACGTACGCGAGATACGAACACAAATATTTCTATGCGTTGTAATATTTTACGGCTGCATTGCATAGAATTCCTTCGCACATCTCTGGAAAGCAGACAGGATATTTGCAGTTGAGAGTTTTGCAGGAATTACCGTTTATACTGAGAATTAAAGTCACAGATTAAATTAAACTGCAGAAGAATGGCTATTTCTTATACGATCACACTTCCTTATTATGCTTCAACTATCCTGAATTAACACGAAATATAAATTTTAAAATAACCCTATACAGTAACATATATACACCTTAGATATGTAACTAAATTATTCTTCGATGAAAGAATTTTCCGTCGGGATCAACAAAGATAAAAATCGTGTGCGTAAAATTGTACTTATATGCCTAAGAATATATGGATATCTGTAATTTATAAAGATTTCTGAATTGGTGAGTTGACACAATGGTTAGCAATCTAGGCAAAATGCTAAGCGGCATTTCGTTGGTTTTTACCTTCGGAGTTCACACTCTGTTGGGGTTGACTTTCCATTTCACTCATTTAGGGTGGATAAATTATGTACCAGCTTAGCACTGGGGTCGATGCAATCGACTTGGTCGTCCCGCTGAAATCGCTAGCCGGGAGCCTAAACTTTGAAACGACAGCAATAAATAAATAATTATAGAATCTGCATATCTTATTTTTCCTAGTTAGGAATTGATGTTTCTGCAAGAGAAACTTTTATAAAACACGTTTTTGGTAACGTTGTCAACGTAATCCAGAAAACAGTAAAAGAATAAATATAAAGGGACTGATATATGTGCATAAAAGCAGAATCTATTCGATATGCTAGTGCCATATCTTAGGCGAGCAAAATTGCGCTGACTGCTATCATAACGTGAACATTTTGTCACTACTATCGTCGAATTATTTTCATACATATGGCGACACCTATCTTTGTAAAAGCAACTTAACACACTTTTTTTTAAAGCAGTAATATCTTTCGTATAATTGACTCCTGTTTATTGTTCAAATCTTATTATGAATATATAATCCAGCAAAACGGGCTCCACTCAGATAAGTAAGTAAAAATGATGAGAAATATCATGTTATTGAAAGAAAATAAACAAGATTTTTATAGGATGTAGTGTGTAGTTATTTAACGCTGGAAGACTATTTGGCTCCGTATCTTTAAACACGAGATAAATATGACAGCCATAGAGAGAAACTAAATTATCGTTCTATAATTGCCATTGATTAAACTTGTAGCATGCTTTAGCAAAATTGCTGGCATGAAATTAGAAGGAAAAAAAATGATATATACAAAAGCTTTATTTCAGAGTTTGCAAATATGTGTAAATGAAGGATGAAGTATGATATCTTATAATTGTATTAAGAAATACGGTCGATAGATATTGTCCTTTTCCAGTTTAAAAATTGACAAATGAAGCATTGAGCTACATGTTGCTAACAGGTATCATTCACAAATCTTATTCTGACTTTACAGTAGCAAACATCGCAACGATAGCTGAATTATAGTTGCATACATTTACATTTAGCTTGTGGTAGGTACACCACTGAAATGCGGAAATTCTTTCAGTGGAGTTTACGGTTTGAAGAAGGTATGTTCTCCTATGCTGTGATCGTGAAACACAACCATTTGGACTTTAAATGACATCAGCGACTGTGAGACACGAGTAGATAAGCCGATTCAGTCACTCACAACTAGCTAAGATCTGCCGGTCCTAAATGTAACCAGATTTTGCCATCATGTCTCAAGCTTTGTCAGGTTATAATTATTTTCAATGGATTCAATAGAACAGCCTTTCTTACTTGTTACGGTCTTTCACCGTGATAGCAGAGAAAAAAAATATCGTTGCAGATGGCATCTAGACAGACTGTCAGTAATGTCTATAGGGCAGCAGTAATGGGCCTTAATAAAGGGACACAGTACACGTTCACTTGTAGCGTTGAATTGAATACCCTATTAAATGTATAAAATATCTCTGTAACGAATCCAAAATGATTTCTTTAGGAAGAGGATAATCTTTGTGTTTTTTTTTTTAAATGATGGAATTATAAACAACGATATTGTTGCAAGAGAAAAGTTTTGGAAAATTTTATAGTACTGGTAAGAATATAGTTTATAAAGAATGTGTGGAAGATTGACGAAAAGCGGAGGCAGAAGTGTAAGATGTATTGATATGTAACGCGTATGATCATACGGACATTCACGATTGTGATGGTGTATTCAGGTACAAACACACGCATACACACAGACAAACAGTCACACTTTCGCACACATACCTCCCTATATGAAACCTCTCCATCAGGCATAGCGCTGCAAGTAACCATATGCTACATCTCACTCTAATAGGCTTTAGCGTAGAGAGGTCGTTGAGTACTGAGCACACCAACAATTAATGAACGAGCAATTGAAATTGATTATGTAATCCCAGCATCTTTTGTCATTCAACATTTCACACACACACACGAATATTATAGCGACAACGGTAATGAAAGCGATAGTGGTGATAAGGATACAGTGATGATGGTAGAAAAAGAAGGAATAACGATTTAAATGTTCGGTGTGGCAAAGGTGACGACAACGACGGCGATGATGATGATTTTGATTATGACAATGTGCGTATTGGCGAATATGATGACGATGGTGCTACCCATGAGGTATCACATGACGCTGAAAGTGAAGAAGGGAGGCAGGAAGGAAGAAATGGTGGTCAGCGTTATCATTAATATGTGCCTCGTTAAACGATGACAATGAACATAGCGAAGGAGATGCAAATAATACTGATTAGGAAGGTGGTGGTGGTGGTGGTGATGACGACGATGATGGAGATGACGATGACGACGGTGATGATGATGACAATGATGAGGAGGGGGATAGCGATGATATTGATGTGAATAAAGGCGTGGACGAAGAAAATTTTCCGAAGCATTAATATTTCATTAGTTATATTTTGCATTCATAGAGGAATAATTTCAATTATTCTCAAACAGTTAAATTAATTTCCAATACTTAGTTTCTTTTGGAATACATAATTACTTTTGAAACATGGCCGTCTGTCTCTCCAACACACCTTTATGTATAAATCTCCTTACAGACGTCTCTGCGCTAAATATGCATGGTTACTACCATGCATGTGTTCATGAATATCTGTGTGTGTATATATATATATATATATATATATATACACACAAATATATATATATACACAAATATATATATATTATATATAAACAAACGAGCATGGACTACTGTAAAGGTAAATCTATTTGTGCGTGCATTGTAATCATTTACTGTCAGCCATATTTATTTATCTATTTTCAAATGCTAGCGACGTTCTTTATATTCTGTATACTTCTATCACATCGTAATATAATTCCCTCTAATTAAATGATATATGTTTTTATTTTCTATTCATATCGTTCATATTTTTGTTATAATCGATTAATCGCGGTCCTATTTTTAACCAGCATCTTTTCGAAATATTTCCATTTTTGAATGTCTCTTTGTTTCCATTTACATTTCATCCATATTGTATTTCCATTATTCTTTTTTTTTTTATCTTCTGTGAATTTGTATTTTCGTTTATTTTTTGACATTCTTTACGGTGTTTTCTTTGTTTTGTATGTTTTTGTATAAATCTCTCTATTCTTGTCTCCGAGCAGGTACATTTAAACACACACACACACACACACACACACACACAGATATATATATCTGTGTATACACTCACATTATATGTATATATATGCATATGCGTGTGTATATATATTTATGTTCTATCTGTTTGTGTTTGAAGCGATTCTTGTCAATTGAATTTTTTTTCTTCTTTGATTTTGTTTTCTTATTTGTTATTGTTTCTATTTATCTTTCTCCTTCTCTATTTCCATGTCTGAGACACTTTCTCTTTTTCAAAACTCTTAATTGACCCTAGAGTATAGAATTTGAAATATTATTTTGAAATCATATCAAAAATCACAACAAAATCTTTACAAATATGAATTATTAAAAAAAATTAAATATATAGAGCAATAATTTAAAGAAAAATATGTTTTATGTGTTTGTTCTTTTTTTGTTTTGTTTTTTTTCGAAAACGGTTGAAGAGATTAGAATTTGTATAGGCTATATCAATTTTCGATAATATTGGACAAACATCTGAATTAAAAGAATGCTTTTGCTTTATTCCAATTCTATTATATTTTTGTCATTTGGCATTGTTCGCATGCCATTTCAATGTTTTTCGTTAAGAGATTTTATACATTTATTTTTTTTTTCTGATTGTATTTTGTTGATTGGAAATTCTGGTATTTCAGATTCTTTTGTTATGTAATATGTTAAGGCATTGATAATAATGAGTATAAAAATGATACAGAAAAAAAATTACAGTATTATTGATATCACTACAAGAACAACAACATCAACCTCAACAGCAGCAATAACAAGAACTAATACTACTACTATTATTATTATTATTATTATTATAGAGAAGAAATAAAAAAGAAAACAGAAATTGAAAAATAAGGAGATTTAAAAGAAGACGATAATTATGATGAGGATGAAAAAAGAAGGAAATGCCAGCATTTTAATATTCTTAATATATATTTTTTAAGTAACAAACTTGAGATTTTGCGTGGAGGTACAGAATGGATTGTATTTCACTTGTACTTTATTATTGAACTGTAACGATGTAACGAGTGAAAGATTATGTTGACCTGGGTATATATTACACCACGTCATACAAAATACTTTTTTGCATTTCATTATTACTGAATTTGCTTTTTGGCTATCTAAAAGGAAACTAATATTACCGCACTTGTAATTTTGGTCAACGTAGATTCATAGCTCCTTGACACAAGATTCCTGAGATTTTGCATATTGAGGTAACAAAGCAAAATAACAAAAAAAATAGAAAAAAACGAAAACACAAAACGGGTGTCACATAGAGGACAAAAATATAGATTTCAAAATTTGGCACTAGGCCAGCAATTTAGGTGAGTGAGGTATGTCCACAACTAGTATTTATTTAATTAACCACAATATGATGAAAACGAAAACTGACCTTGCCGGAATTTTTAACTGAGAAATTAAATACCGTTAGGCGTTTTGTTTAATGGGCTAAGAATAAGTCTGCTCGCTACCTTACGCGACATACATATTAAATAGTGCAAGACCAGAGGCATTGCATCTTATTTTTCTCGATCACTAGCTTTTAGGTAAATACTTTCGATTAACATTTAATTGCTCTGTTCAGGGCACCCGTGATATATTCCTAGCAGTTACTCTGCATGAGTTGCCTCTTAACTAGATTGCCCATTCGGTACCTGTAAGTTTTTGCGCGCTGGAAAAGAGAAAGAGATAATCAGCTATCAGTTACTGAGTCCCTCTCTCTGCATTAACTGTATCGAAAGTATAGAAGAGAAATTTTGGATTGTGTAGGCGAAAAGATAAAAAAAAAACATTGGACATCCTATCTATCTTTTGTTTGCCTGCTAAACGAACAGACATTATATAGGAAGGATATTGATGACATCTGCTTCTTCTATGGCTGAAACCTAGATAATTGCCCGTCTAAAATAAAATTCCATTCGCCAACACCATGAAACAGTCGAGATTCAATGGAATGGTCTTTTCGTGTAAGAATCCAGCTGTCCTACTGCATTGGATGCGTAAACGGAGAAGAATCTGAAAGCAAGACATTTGTTATTATTCCTTTCCGTTGTCACTGACGTCCACCAAGAACCAGGAAGGTTTTTATATACCTTTAAAATTAAATCTTTCCAGAAAAAACGTGGCCATTGTGCCACCCCATCTCATCAAATCCACAGCAGTGGTTATGCCGTGTTTCCTTAAAAAATGTACGTGGAATTCCAGAAATTCCAATCTAGGAAATAACGAACCCATTCATGCCTTATGATTTGAAATCATTCAACATTTTTCGTCTCTAAGCGAACAGTAGACCACGTACGTTGTCCCACAATTTTCTGAGTAACATCATGTTTAGTAAAGAATATAGTGGATGATATTTGGCGCTAAAGTCATCGAGGATAGCATTAGTTCCGTGGTCTTTGCGAGGTGAAATCCAATAAATGGTCAACGTATACTATTTTTCTAAAATTCTATCACTTCCTTAGAAATTACCCAAGAGATTATTATAAATGTTGCTTGACATTTAAATCTCTCATTACAAGTTTTAGGGATGACTTGCGCAAATCTTTACTGACCTTTACGTTTTCGATTTTTATTCATTTATTTATTTACTTACTTATTAATTGTCTATTCCATCAACTCCCAATTGTCTTTGTTTACGACTATGAATTTTACGGTATTTTTGTTCTGTTTCATTTTTGATACTGCAGCTTCTTTAGCAGTTTTTTTTACCTTGTGTATTTTCCTAACGTCATCGGTGTTGTTGTGGTCAATATTGCTGGTTTGGTAGTGGTACGTTTGGATTTTCATGCTTTCATTCTTCTTCATGTTGTTTGAGTGATTGTGTGGGTGGGTGACAAGTGACTATTTTTCTTATATATATATTATATTATATATATATATATATATATCGTTCTGCTGTTAGTTTCTCCTTTTTTTTATTTCTGACTTCGTGGTTGCACACCTGCCACTCCCTCAGCTAATTTCCTCTTCGTCATTTGACAATGATTTAGTGCGGTAGACAATTGTTAGTTATGGCTTACATTTTGGGTTTTGTATTCCTACTCTAATTGCTGTTCTAGAGATTATTTTGTTGTTATTGATCGCTACTGACACTGTAGCCATCGTGTATGAAATAATGAGATTTTAGTTCCTGTTCCCACCAGAAAAACGCCCTCTAGTGGCCCGTACTTTCACAAGAATAGCAACTGGTCTTCCTTCTTTATACTACAAATACATTTACAAAATTTTCACTAATCGATTGGATGAGATCGGAGATATTTAGAGTTTCTGCTGTAAGCCCCATCAACAACTCCACTTTTTGGTCAGGCTAGCATTTGGTTAGGTGATTCTCATAAGAACATTCTCTCCGTTGTCGTCGAAAGCCATTCTAGAGTGGTTAATATTTATTTCAGGCGGCACATGTTTTACAAATTTCCCTAAATGCAATGATAGGCGTTCCTATTCCTCAGCAGGACCAGGTCTTGTCAATAATTGTATTGACTCCCCTCCGCTAAAACAGAATATTTGTAACATCTCATTCTTGTTTTCTTACGTACCGCACAGATTTTCCACAACTCCTCCTCTGCTTGCACCGTAGATGGAACATAATCTACTCTGGTTTCCTCGCTAATGCATTTTTAAAGAATTGTTCTCATTACCATTGCTTTCTGAAATATTTCTACGTTTTGTTTGGATAAGCAGTGTCACCAACACAAAATAATTTCGCGCTGTCCCCCACTACGAACTCAATCAGTTAGAGTCGCATCAGCAGCTGACAGGCGGGATTTTAAGTTTGTGCAAACTAGTGTTGATAATGTTGCTGCTCGGGGCACCATATTTGCTGTTATTTTTTTCGCTGTTTTTGCTATTGTCGTTAATGCTGTTTCCGTTGTTGTTGTTGCCATTGTATTCTTGGTGCCATAGACGCTTTTGTGGTTATCATTGGTGTTGTTCATGTTGAAGATTAGTGAGACACAGTAGGGTATTTCTTTCGAGACACTGCGCAAAGTTTATATTCTTTTCTACTCAAGGCACAAGGCTCAAAATTGTTGGAGAGGGGCCTAGTCGATTAGCTTGACCCCAGTACACAACTGGTACTTAACTTCTCGACCCCGAAAGGATGAAAGACAAAGTCGACCTCGGCGGAATTTGAACTCAGAACATAAAGAGAGACGAAATACCGTTATGCATTTCATCCGGCTTGCTAACGTTTCTGTTTTAAAATTTTGGAGGTTATGAGCCGGAGGTAATAAATTCAGGGTTTTAATCAGGTGCTTTAACATTCCTGTGACGTAAGAAATGCTTACCGGAAGGTAAAATGCATTGGTAAACGATAAGCAAAAGAGGAAAAAAAGAGCAAGAACAAAAAAGATTCTGATGATGATGACGACGGCAACGACGATGATTTTCATGAACAAAAACGATGACAAAATGAATGAAAAGAAAAGAGCAGGAAGAAAGAAAAATGAAGGCATCAAACACAACGAAGAGTACAACAACAAGGAACGCAATAACAATACAACAACTAGCAGAACAAAATCTCAAGAAAGTAATAATATCTCTACCACTGAGCTCTAAGCAATAAACGAGAGTAAAAAAAAAGCCTTACAGAATCTTCCTACTTTGAACTTTCAATAATGTCATTTTTGTATTTGTTTTTAAATATCATTTTCACCACAGAATATCCGGCACCATATTCTAGAAAGAATGAAATGGAAAAATAGATTACTCGCATTATACATAATTTTTCTTTTTTTCTCGTTCTCATTATTTATGATGCAAGTATTACTATTATTGACGTTATTGCTATCGAAGTTAACATTATTATTATTATCATCGTTTTGTTGTTCACCTTATTATTACAGTCGTTATCATCATCATGATAAAGAGCAACATCATTAACCTCGTTACATTTGCGTGTTTCCAATGCAAAATTGAGCGTTGCTCTGAGCATATTACAATGTATAAAATGTCGTGCTTTTGATGTTTTTGCATTTTCCATTCGTTCATTAAAAACGAATTCTACGTAATCCGTATTCTTTTCATAGTAGATCAATTTTCTCTATGTCGTGTGCACAATTGAGAGTTTTCTCTCTATGTTAGACAGCATACGATTTACTCATTACCAAAGCATATATTATGATAGCGAATATATTCGTTTTCATCGCTCGCATTCTGGTTGTCTCCATTTCTAGATCTTTTTTATTTCATTTTTCATTTTGTTTCATTAATATTCGGCGGGTCTGAAATTCCGACCACGAGTAATTACTGTTTCCGATTATCGATCTCAAATGCTGAGCAGTACATAATCAATTGCAATGATGTAACTTATAGTTTTGTTTTAATAATTGTATGACGTGTGGTCGCTGCAAATTGTTCACTACATGCTTAGAACAACATATTTCAGAGAGCAGTCGGGTACTCTATGCGATTACCCAGTCTGTGGAGTCATGGCGTTCTTGTTGCAATACGTGTGCAATAAAGTGACAAAACAGTAGTTGGAATGTATTAATCTGTATATAAATAGGGCGGCGAGCTGGCTGAAACGTTAGCACACCGGCGAAATGCTTAGCGGTATTTCGTCTGAGTTCCAATTCCACCGAGGTCGACTTTGCCTTTTATGCTTTCGGGGTCGATCAAATAAGTACCAGTTACGCACTGGGGTCGATGTAATCGACTTAATCTCTTTGTCCTTGTTTGTCCCCTCTGTTTAGCCCCCTGTGGGCAGTAAAGAGATAAAATCTGTATATACATGCAAAGATTGGGCAACATGAAAGAAACGGCTGCTACAGGATTGTCAGAGTCTGCAATCATTCACCTCCATTCAATTGAATCCAGTCAACATCTGAACTCAAATTACATCGAAGAACGAAAAACGTATGCATAACTTTTGTTCCATTTGAAGATAATTATGTCTGTATAAGCGTACGCCTGATTCTATCTATCCAACTGTGTGTGGCGCTCAGTCATATAGAATTTGTTCTCCCCTTCACCGTTTATTATCTCTACCACTCTCTCTGCAGCTTTATTCTCTCGTTATTCGCAAAAAAAAGTTTGTCTTTGTATTTCATGTTGTTTACGATTTGCGACGTCCTGTACCCATGTATGTATATATATATGTGTGTGTGTGTGCGCGTGCGTGCGTGCGTGCGTGCGTGCGTGCGTGTGAGAGAGAGCACATATGTGTATGTATATATGCCTACATATATATTATATATACACATGCACACTAAGAGTGAAAGAGAGGCTGATAGACATATAAATAGATGGGCAGCGTGAAAGATAAATAGCATATGTATGTATATACACACACACACACACATGCATACACGCATACATATAATAAAAGAGGCATAACGTCGTGGTTTTCGCTTTTCCCAAGTCAATCTATCAGGGATTCCTGTATGTGAGCGCGCGTATGCACATTTTAAAAAATGCGTAAAGTTTATTACTTTATTTGCCTCCGGACGACTTTTAATTATATATTCCTTTTCGTTTGTTTTGCATTTCCTTTTCTTGTCTTTTTTTAATAATCTACATCTACAATCGTCTGTTTCCCGGTCTGGAAATGTCGAGTACTTTTGAGAAACATTTCTGCAACTCTAAAGATACATCTACGAATTGCGGATCTTCACTGAATTTTAAACACTGGCTGAACAGTACATAGTCAATTGTGATGATGCCGGTAATAATTTTGATTTAATAACTGTATGTCGTATGATTTCTGCAAATTGTTCTGTCTTTCTTCTGTAAGAATTCAATAAACTTCAGTAGCTAATATCGTTCCGTTGTGCCCGCAAATTAGGAATCTAATAACAATATTCTGTGGATCTTCCATCAGCAATAATGACAACCAACTGCGTGTTTTGTATAATCTAACCGCTAATCTCTTGTCTACTGTTTTATTTCTTATCCTAATATTTTGTCAATGTTGGCAAACATATCAGATCTTTTCTAGGGATAACACCTACGACAAGATAAGTACTTTCAACTTAATAGAATCTCTGCCAAAATGAATTGATATACCTATACTTCCAAAATATTAGTTTAATAAGCAAAGTAAAGGATTTTAACAATAATATTCAGTACAATTCAGTTGCTGTTATGGGGGTGGAATTCTTGAATACACAATCACATGTATGTCTGTATTAAACATTATATATTCCGTATAAACATTATATAGATTAATATATAAAGGTTAGGTTGTTCAAGCTATGAAACACTGGCCTAAAATAAATCGTTTCCTATCTTTCTCCGGAAGATATTTAAGAAATGATTTAAAATTGCATGGAATTGTTTAAAATTGCATGGAACCAGGGGTTCATAGTCTCCACACAAGTGAGTTACAAATTGCATTATTTAGAGCTCGAATTAGCTTGGGGCTAATGCCAATGGCTAGTATTTCAAGTACTGAATGTTTAGAAAGGCTTCAAGGAATTAAGAGGTGGTGACAGGGTGCCAACGTCACATAGGAAACGTTGTGTGACACTGTTACCTTGACAATGTGGAACCACTCTACGTGCCGATACGTACACTGATGAGTGATGCCCTGCCTGTAATGTTGAAGAGTGTGTCAACAGGTGGGCAAGACACACGTAGTAAACGAAAGCAAGACGATAAGTAAGACGTCCTGCTGTTTGCCCAATGTAAAGTGCGTCACCACAAATATTGCATATGGCTTACTATCTTTGGTTACGCGATACGAGACAAACGTTCGGAAAAATATGACGCTGAGTCACTTTAGCCTCCATACGTGCATCCTCTCAATTAAAGACACAACTCATCCTCCACTTTCGTGTTTTATCTTCTTGCCACAGAAGCGTTCCTAGCTTACCTGCACTATCTCTCCTTCCCTTTACAGTGATAAGAACATCAGCAATGTCCTAATAAGAATATCCACAACGCCCAGCACCACACAACCAGGAATTTTAATAGTTCTAGCCGATGATGTACCACTTCTCGTTACATATCAACACTAGAAATATCATTGGGCCTGTTTCTCTTTCTTGCTCACAAATGGAGCTGCCCTGGCTCTTCGTCGCTCATCGGTGGCAGCTAATTAATTTTCAGAACTTATGGAATATAAAACTCAACTGTCCCGCATTAATTTTTTTACTCTGAACATTGACAGTTTCCATCTCTCATTTTTATTCGATTTTACTATATATATATATATATATATATATATATATATGAGAGAGACAGACAGACAGACAAAAAGATATAAATAGGTACTATGCATACGTAGATATCTACCTCGTTATTTCCTATAAATATATATATATATATATATAGTTAGATAAATATGTAGATATGAATATATATGTATATAGCAAAATGTATTTACACACTTGCGTATGTGTACCTTGGAATATATTACTATGCACAAATCGTACCGCTTGTGCATACGTGCGTTTGCTTGCGCGATAGAGTTTCTATTTGTGTATGAACAAGTATATAAATATATGAATAGGTGAGGCGTGTGATTTTGTCGTTATAAATTCGCTTCTTTGATAGATACCTTTGGATGTGTTTCCTATAAATGAACACCTGAAATCCCAGTGAACCTTGTTTCTTAGAACTAATTGTGACTTTGGAAGCTTCAAATAATATACCCGAAAGACATCATCGTTGCTACACTTGTCATTCTTTATGACATCTAAGGACATAGATAGGTGTATATTCAAACATCAAAACTGTTGCACACAAACATCGCAATTTCCTATGTACATACACATATATATATATATATCTGGTTATGTGCGTGTTTATGCTTCTTTGTGTGCACGTATGCATCACCATATGCATATGTGCTTATATATATAGCAACATTTATATGCATATATACATCAGGCATATATAACTATATGTGTACACACATACATATGTATGAATATATATATAGGTATATGTATATATATATATGTAAATATATATCTATATATGTATATGTGCGTGTGTATATGGATATATATATATATATATATATATGTATGTATGTATATATATATATATGTGTGTATGTATATATATATGTGCAAACATGTACTTATGCATACAGAAAGGCACTTCCTCATACTTACATATAATGTTATACATATGTTAAGCGTACATAATACACATTGAATATGACATATACATTAAGTGCAAGTCATATATAACAGTGAACTTATACACAATGTATAACTATGTAATAAAAGCTAAGCTTTCTACAATACCAAGAAATTCGTGTTATTATTCTGTGTTTCCAGCATGTTAGCATTTGGAGCTATATGCTCTAGCTTATGCAATTAAACGTGCGACTGCAGATCCACGCATTCGCGTTTATCACAAAACATCTCTCTCTCTCTCCCCCTATATATATATATATATATATATATATATATATATATATATATATATATAGCTGCAGTGTATAAACAACATACACACGAACATATATATATATATATGCACACATATTTTTATATACCTAAAATCTATGTATGCACTCCGATACACATGGTCGTCTAAATATATATGCATATGTATACATACGTTCATAGAAAATCTGCCAATACAGGCTTGAATCGTGATTTCGCTCAACTGATATCGCTGGATATATTAAAGCCAAGTTTAACGTTGCTGGATCATATTTTTGTATAATAATGTATTACATAATCAGTCGAAGAACAGTATTTCCTTATCGGAACATATGCAGGTTAGATCGATGTCCATCTAAACACTACGTTCTCTTTGGACAAAATACCACCGCAGTGAATATAATAACGAAGTGAATATCTATAAATTTTTATATAAATAACGATAAGACTATTATTTAAGATGTCGATCATATCAAGTGGCCAGCATGGGAAGAAAAACATTGTAGGTAATAATTATTGATAAAATTGTAACTGATACCACCATGCTAGAAACAGCAGCCATTTTGGTTCGCTCTGTCTTTTGCTATGTGTGTAGCTTCTGTGATCTGTTTAAGTGCCGTGTCAGTTCTATGCGTTGATAACACCTTAATCGCTATGCTATTAACAGAGCGTCTGTGTTCTGCTTGAGCATGTTGGTAGAGTACTGGCCAGCCTTGCTCTTCTTTGAACTTTCAACAGACTGCAACAATAACACACAGCACAGATCAGAAGCGACTAAAGAACGAAGGGGACAAAAACAGACACAAAATACAAATATGCACACACATACACACACGTATATATACACTGAGAAGGATTGAGAGCAAGATCAACACATTCATAGAACCTTTACATATGTATGTGTTTGTATATATATATATATATATATATATATATTATACATAGAAAGAGAAAGATAGACAGAGAGACATGGATAGCTACGCACGTAAACACATGCATACTCGCATACAAACACATGTACTCATATTTTGAAAGATATACGCCACATCCATGTCATACATTGAAAGACATTGCAGGAAATCATGTTTCTTCAATAGTTATCAGATTTGATCTAATATAATCGCGTATCCTGAGAGAATTTAGACATTATAATTTCCACGTTTCATAATCATAAAGTCGTATTTCTTTTGTTTATGGTTCTCCCTTTGTCTTTATCAAATTGTTTCACTCATACACACTTTTCTCCGTTTATTCTTTCATAAATATTATACATTGTTCTAAGTCCTTGCTTGTTGGTTCATTGTATAGGTTTTTGTTTTTAATTCAGATTTTCATCAATCACGTTTGTGCATCTCTAATACACAATTATTTATATTATATATATATATATATATATATATATATATATACACGCACATATATATACATATATACATACATACACACACACACATATATATATGCATATATACACGCACACACACTTATATATATATATATGTATATACTTATATACACGCATATATATATACAGCTAGATGCAAAGATATACACACATTCACACACACGCATATATGCATGCATGCATATACACACACACACACACATATATATATATATATATATAATGTATGTATGTACGTACGTATATATGCAAACATACATTCAGACAGAATCAGAGATAAATAGGGGGAAGATTTAGAACGGGCAAGAAATGGTGTTTTCCCTCATATATCCTTATAATCGAGTTTTTCGATATATCATTTTTATTTATTTTTCTCCATTTTTCATTCTTGATTCTTTTGATACTTGCCATCTTTTGTTTTTATTCCTTATTCTTCATCATACCATTTATTGTTTTCAATTTTTTTTCCTCCATTCTTCTTTTTTCTTTCGTATTAAATATTTATTTTTTTTACCTTGTTATTGCTCTTTTTTATCGCTAATTTACGCTTTTTCCCCCCTTCATTTTGTGTCTTTAGTTCTGGTATTTTAATTTTGTTTTTTTTATTTTTGCTTTATGCATTTTTATTGGATGATTTCTAGAAATATCCCCCTAGACAGTTGAATCTTTAAACAAAAAAACTTCCAATATTAAACGTGCTTGCAATGAATGCCAATCAGTTCCCACTTTACGACAATATTGGTCGACTATAAACTAGAATAAAGGTGTGCTATGTATTTTCTCTTTCTTTTGTAGGCTTCTGTCTTTAATTTTTTTCTTTTTCGTGTTTTCTTACAATTTTCTTTCTTCAGTTATTTATTATTGCGCAGATTTTCCATTTTTATTCATAAAGAATCTAATTATCTGTTTAGGAATTGCGTTTGGTTTATATATTTTAAGAAATTTTTATTTTCTACCTTTTCGGTTGTTTTACTACATCGTCTTCCAATCTGTCTATCTGATTTTGTCTTTCTCTGCCGTGTTAATATCAAATTCACAATCTTCTCATTCATTGTAATGATTTGTTTGTATTCCTTTCTATGCATATCCATCTATATATCAGGCCATCATTCAATAATCTATCTTTCACACACTCTCTCTCTCTCTCTCTCTATCTATCTTCTTCTGTACATAAATATCGATGTGTGTGTATTTGAGATAAGTATCTGTCTATGATGTCTTTTGTTCCTTATATATATATAAACACAGATACAGACACAAGCATATATATATATATATATATATATATATATATATATATATAAGAAAGAGGGACTCATGTTTAAAGTTGCATTTTGCCTAACGAATGACATAAACACACATACATTTAAACTTCACTAAAATACAGAATAACGCCGCAGTCAGTAGTTGCATATGGCTACGAAAGGGACACCACAATTGCCTTAAGAAGACCAGCAATCTGAAGCCCGGACTAAAAGCAGCTAGGGAAAGGCTGTCTGCAAACTGATGTACCCCCAAAAAGATGGCTTTTCTTGCGCATAAAGACATTTAACAGCGCTTCGTTACGAAAATCCCTTTGCTGCCCTTAAGTA
Source organism: Octopus bimaculoides (assembly GCF_001194135.2). Lineage (NCBI taxonomy): Eukaryota > Metazoa > Mollusca > Cephalopoda > Octopoda > Octopodidae > Octopus > Octopus bimaculoides. Next base: position 1,523,222 of record NC_069003.1, on the reverse strand, counting down.
ACATCATGGGACACAATACAATAATGAGGCTTCTATATTGTTCAAATATAATTTTATGAATAAAAAATGTAGTACAAAACAGAATATATTTTCTGGTTTCACCATACGAAAAATAAATTTCTGAACAAAACACAATTATCGAGTAAGATTAACGAAAAGCAAACATCGAAAATTCATAAAGAATTACGGCATTCGCAACTTTCATATGTACACCAACTCTAAATATCTCTGAGTATACTTGGCACAGCTGAGAAAATTTCTCACTCTTTAGAACTTAAATGTCACAGCAATGTCTCCTTAATCTAGACAGGGAATAAGCGGTCTTTCCTACTATATATTGCCCCCTCCCCCGCAATTGTCTTAAAATAGCACTACACTTGCACGATATAATGGGGAAATAACTAATAACAGTAATTAGAAATGCGTCTTTCAGTAGCGAGTTGAAATATTTATTCTAGTTTCTAATGACGGTGCAAGCGTGTAAAACAGTCGCATTTTTTAACTGGATGTTCTAAGAAGAACTGAAGAATCAATCAATGAACCATTGGCTAACATTGATCTTCATTACAATGATATTGCTTACGTACAACAAACTGAGCAAACGATAGATGGTGTAGTCCCGTTTGACTATCATTTATTCCCCAACATGAAAAAATAGACGTTACTTGGAAGCGATATGATAGTGATGACGTATCTGTTCATTATTTACATTGACATTTGACGGATATTTGTTGTTAACACAACGTTTCAGCTGATATACCCTCCAGCCTTCATCAGGTTTATTGGGGAAATTTCAAATCTGGGTTCTCATTCCTAATGTATTTTTCGATGTTATCATCAGTCACTGCCTGGAATCGAAATTGGAATCTTGGGGTTAGCAGCCCGCGCTCTTAACAACTACGCCATATGCCCGAGTTCGATTCCAGGCAGTGACCCGAATAACAACAACAACATCGAAAAATACCTTAGGAATGAGAAACCAGGTTCGAAATTTCCCCAAAACACCTGATGAAGGCTTACGGGTATATCAGCCAAAACGTTGTGTTAACAACAAACATGATGAGGACAAATATCCGTCAACTGTAAATAATGTACATAATTCCTCATCTCTTAAAAATAGAACTGTATCATATCTGTTAAGTTTTTTGAGCAATAGGATGTTAGATTCTTCACAAATAGGACCCAAGCATGGCAACACCGATGGAAGCAGTGGGTAGACCATCAGAGGGACCAGGTTGAAAAGTAAACTGCATATGTTTATATATATACACATATCTACATACATATATGTACATAGAGACACACACATATGCATATATGCATGTATATATAAATGCAAGGGTGTGTGCACATAAATATGTGAGCGATATGCTCGGTTATAGATCACGTTAGCAATTGGAAATGGACGATATCCAACTCTTTTGTACCATTAAGTAATCATTCTAGATTATCAGAATAAATGTGTCGCACCAAAACATTTGTTCTCTCATAATAATAATCATTTCGCTAATTTTTTTGTGTTGTTTACTCAGGTAATAATCTGAAAATATGAGAAATTGCAGTAAAAATAAATTAAAGAAATAAATTAAATATTGTATCTTCAAAGGAAATGAGATCCATATAAATTTTTTTCATTGTTTTTCTGTCTATGTAGACTGGCATTCCAAAATACTAAGAGATGTACACATACACCCATATAATATATGTATGCGTCTGCGTGTATGTACCTGTGTGTATATATCTCTCTCTCTCTCTGTATCCGATTGGCTGCGTAGATAGATATATTATTATACGTATACACTGAATAAAACCTAAGTAGATATAAAATAATGCAACATGCACAAAACGTGATCTAGCTAAAGATGAATTTTATCAAAAAATACACAAAATGTAATTTCATACAGTGACACACAGACACACATGCAAACATACACATATATAAATGTATGTGTGTGTGTATATATATATATGTGTGTGTGTGTGTGTGTGTGTGTGTGTGTGTGTGTGTGTGTGTGTGTGTGTGTGTGTGTGTGTAATTACATCTATATATATATATATATACATATATCTGTAAACACAATACATGTACAAATACATACAAGCATACAAGTGTGTGTGTTTGCGTGAGTGTATGTGCATCTGTGTGTATGTACATACACACACACACACACATATATATATATATATATATATATATATATATATATATATATATATATATATACACATATACATGAAGACGCAGTATCAAATAGAAAAATGACAATGTTGTGCTTAGTTCTGAACGTTTCAATCTCTTTGGTTATGAGTGATGTCAAATCGAATAAAACGAAATGAAATAAACCAAAAGAATGGTTCTTCTGTGCGTCAGAAGGAAAATCTTTTTCTTTTCATTCTTTAATTCTCTATTGAGTACCAATTTTGTTTAATGAAAATCGGTTACACAATGACATGCAATTCAGTGACACATTTAGCATATTCACTTCTTTTAATGCCATACTCATTTTACGTCTGTCTGTCTGTCTCTCTCTCTTCGCCATTTTCCATTCTTTCAATGTAATACTTACATATGTGGATAATACACCTACTGCACGGAGATATAGCCTCTCCAGTTCGTGCTTCACAGCGTTCAATACATACATACTTCTCCACGTCTGGCTGTACAGCCTTTTTTTTTTTTGTTTATTTCACCGTTTTGTTTTCCTGTCTTGTTTTCCGTCCGCCACTATCTTCCACGAAAAAAATTTAATTTGTGTTCGTGGGAAGAGCCATTTTAACGATGCGTCCTGCCCTAACTCTTCGAAACGCCGGTGTTTTAATGGTGGCAGCTGATGAATGTTATGTTCTCTATGTGGCCTGCTTGTTTGTTGTACCTTGTTTATCAATTTGTCCATGTTCTTTTGCAACGTCATGTACCCAGATATATATCTATATGTACATGTAGATGAAGGTATGTACATACATGTATATACTCATATATTGTTTATATATATATATATATATATATATATATATATATATATATATACCTTAAATCTTTTGCTTATTGCTTCAGTTATTGAACAGTGCCCTTGAGGGGGAACCACCATAGAGATTTTTTTTTTTTTTTACTTGAATGAATCGACCCTCGTGCTAATTATTGAGGTTCATATTTATTCAATCGGTCGCTTTTGCGGTAAACAAACCCGCACCGGTTGTTAAACGGTGGAGCGAGACAAACACAGACGCAGGCAAACAGATACAGACCAGCTTCATTCCGTTTCTGAAACCGTAATCCCAGAATATTTTGCAAGTCTCCGATTCCGTCACTCTCTCAGGTTTGTGCTCATACCACGTCTTACCTGTCTCCAGCCCCCACTTTACGTTTAGTTGCCATTGGAGCAGTTTTGCTTCCTGGTCGTGTCGCCACACATTCTAGCGGTTTTGGGCACGTCTAGGGTATTCGTTCGTCAAATGGGCAATGGTTTCATCCACTTTCTTGCATATGCGGCACAACAGAGGCACTTGCTCATTTACTTGAATGAATCGACCCTCGTGCTAATTATATATATCATATATATACGACAGGCATCTTTTAGTTTCCGTCTACGAAATCTACTCAAAAGGATTTCGTCGACCCGAGGCTATTGTAGTTAAACACTTGCCGAAGGTAGCACGCAGTGAGACTGAACTTGGAACCATGTGGTTGGTAGGCAAGCTAATTACCACATAGCCACTCCTGCGCCTATCTCTACATTTTACATTTTTTGTCTTCATGTTTTTTATATATTTTGTTCGCATAATTATAACGAGACAAATGCTCAGACATTGATAGAAAAAAAATTATATGTATATATATTCCTATTTGCCTTGGTAAATATTATGCTTCTATGCATGTGTATATGTATATATGTATGTATATGTAAACACACACATACACGTCTTAACTGACAAACTTCGAAATGATCTACAATAATGTTCTTGTTTAAGAATAATAAATTCATATTCTACAAATGTATCGAGTAGCACACCAGATTAATGGTAAATTGTTTTTATTATAACTGAACATAAAAACAAACGTTAATATCCATACATTTATGTACACATTTCTAATCGAGTCTATAGAAGTCTATGTTTGTATATATATATATGCGCGTGTTTGTGTCACTGTGCATATCTCAATTTGTAGACGCTTTCCTCAACAAAAGTACATGATTATAACTGCGATGACACTATATGATTACAGACAAATATTCGTTTTACTATGCCTGGCTCTTGTCATTGAAACAACTCTAAGATAGCAAATCCAATTATATTTTTAGTTTCCTTTTGTTATTTGTTAACGGGTATATTTGTTCTGTTCTGCTGGTACAGGTTATATGAGACTTTGAAAGTATAGATAATTGTATCTTCACACTGTACCACTGGCGATGCTTTTAGGTAACACATATTAATAAGTATTCAGAAATCTAGCAATAGGTTATTAGTATTACTATGGTAAGCAGAATTATGTAATATACTATACATTACTATCTTGTAATATTATATTATCCTGCAGGCAATAAGTTGCAATATATGTAATACAATAAAGTATATTATACGTAATATGATAATAATAGTAAAAATATATATTTATATTATATATATATTTATATTATATATATATATATTTATATTATATATATATATATATAGAAATAAAACAAGGAAAGGAGTATAGAAGCGTGTTAGATACAGTGTTAGTTGAAGGACTGACATACGTATGAAATGTGTTGCTGTTTCGGAATGTTTGTCTTTCATGAGAAGGAAGTGGAGAACAATGCGCAGGGAGAGAGAGACAGAGACAAAGTGAGAAAGTGTGTGTGTGAGATACTAAGAACGAGCCTTCGAAAAAAATATTACAATAATAGTATTCACTCTTTTACTTGTTTCAGTCATTTGACTGCGACCGTGCTGGAGCACCGCCTTTAGTCGAGCAAATCGACCCCAGGACTTTTATTTGCAAGCTTAGTACTTATTCTATCGGTTCTTTCGCCGAACCGCTAGATAACGGAGACGTAAATACACCAGCATCAGTTGTCAAGCGATGTTGGGGAGACAAACACACACACACACATATATATATATATATATATATATATATATACGATGGGCTTCTTTCAGTTTCCGTCTACCAAATCCACTCACAAGACTTTGGTCGGCCCGAGGCTATAGTAGAAGACACTTGCCCAAAGTGCCACGCAGTGGGACTGAACCCAGAACCATGTGGTTGGTAAGCAAGCTACTTACACGCAGCCATTCTTGCGCCTACAAGTTACTAAAATATATATTTCGATCACATTCTGGCTGGAAGTTGCGAAGATGAAACGAAGAGGCATATTTTTCAAGGTGGGAATGCTTAAAGATGTAGAGTTTAGCATTCATTTACTTATATGCATGCATGATTTCTCTCCGTGTAGTGAGGATGGTTGGTGCTAAGACACGCGCATGTATGTGTTTTTATACGTATATATTTCAAGAATTGTGAATAATAATAATTGTGTATAATAATAAATGTAAAATAATTAAAGACAAAGGTTTGTCTTTAATTATTTTACATTTATTATTATACACAATTATTATTATTCACAATTCTTGAACTTACCCGTAGTCAACTAACACACACATATATATATATATATATATATACATCCCATGCTGATTCAAGAAAGGTACTATAGAAACGTACAATGAGCGAATTGCGTTAATGCTTCCTGTGTTTGAACGGCGCCTATCAAATTATTCATGTAAAGAGCGTGAACTCAAATATCTTAGGTGTGATCATAGATATAATGATAGACACAAATTCTGTGATTTACGGACATCAGGAAAACCCATCACCGATTGTCTAGCAAAAGGATATTGTCTTTGATCGAATTACATGGGAAAGAACTCACTGTATGTATTTTGTTATTACACTTCATTCAATATCGTAGGATTAAATGCTCTGATCAATAAAATCTGGTGCGGTAGTCCTGGATCTACTGTTGTCGCCTGCTTAAAAGGTTATGGCTTAAAAAATGAATAATATAAAACAACTACTAAACCATTTTTAAAAGATAAAACTACATGTTTGAAATTAAGTAAATATTGGAAAAATACATATGAATTTTAATGGGTTTAAATTGTAGTCTTTATTTGACAAAATTATATTTATATAATTTTTCAAAATAAATGAATTAGCATCAAAGTAGAAAATAATTTTAATAGCTGCAGGAGTAAATTTAAATGCACTTTCACATTCTTATGTAACGAAATTATAATATTAGTAACAAGAATGGCGAATTTGAAATATTTTCGAAAATAAATATATTCAACAGATTTGGAATTAAAAGATAAAATTACAATAAATTATTTGCTAATTTCGTTCGATATAAATAGCAATATAATTTAGTTTAGAAAATTCATCAATTGATTACATGATAAAAAGAAATATTTATTACATCGATATTAAAATAATGTAATAAGTGGTATGTATGTGTGTGTATGTATGTATGTGTATATATATATATATATATATATATACATAAGCATGTATGCATACATATATGTGTATATGTATGCATGTATTTGAATGTGGGTATATATATATATGATGTGATATCGACAATGGAATTATTTGAGATCGTATGCACACAGTATATCACATGCAGTGTTACATACGGAATGGAAACAAACAATTCACAAGTACGAAAAGAAAGGCAATATTTTTCAGTAAAGCTGTTATTTATAATTTAAAACAAATAAAACGTAATTAGTATTTCTTATTTGGCAAATGCAGATAAATACACACAAGCGCACACCGACGTGCACATACGTACTATCCCTTGCACATATATCTACATAACAATAGATATATACATACGTTCATGCATACATACATACATACATATATAAAGAGTAATATTTAATAAAGTTTGTACTGCTGTATTCGACTCTAAGTGAAATCAGTTCTGTTTTGAAAAGAACTAATTATGTCCTGCTTAATATACGATTAAATACGAGCCGATGCCCGTTTATACGAAACTGCGGCAGCATGTGCGTCGCTGCTGCCACAAGTACGTACTTGCGGCCGAAACGACAAACCTGAGCACGTAAGTACGAAAGAATGGTGACAAAACTGCGCTCCACAACGTAAATGTGTATACGGTGACGCAACACCGTGCCTAGCGCCGCAAAAACGTGTCCAAAGCCCCAATTACGTATTCAGCCCCTTAAATACCAGCCGATGACCGTTTATACGAGACTGCGGCAGTATGTGCGTCTCTGCTGCCATAAGTACGTACTTGCGGCTGCAGCAACAAATCCTAACACGTGAGTACGAAACAATGACGACAAAAATAAGCTCCACAACGTAAATTTGTACCCGCCACCGCAAAAACGTGCACAAAGCTGAAATTACGTATTCCACGCCGTTAATACCAGCCGTTGACCATTTATACGAAACTGCGGTAGTGTGTACGTCGTTGCTGCCATAAGTACGCACTTGCGGCTGAAACAGCAAACCTGAATACGTAAGTACGAAATAATGGCGATAAAAATAAGCTCCATGACAGTAACTGTGTACCCAGCGACGAAACAGCGTACCAAGCGCTGCAAAAACGTGCCCAAAGCCTCAACTACGTATTCCGCGCCGTAAATACGAGCCGATGCCCGTTTATACGAAACTCCGGCAGTATGTGCGTTGCTACTGCTACTAGTACGTACTTGCGGCCGAAATAACAAGCTTCAAGCCGTAAGTACGACACAATGGCGACAAAAATAAGCTCTACAACGTAAATGTGTACCCGGCGCTGTAACTGCGTGCCTAGTTCCGCAAAAACGTGCCCGAAGCCGCTAATACGTATTCCGCGCCGTAAATACGAGCCGATGCCCGTTTATACGAAACTGCGGCGGTATATCCGTCGCTGTTGCCATAAGTACGAACGAACGACAGAACGACTGAAGAAACCAACGAACGAATGAACATACGTAAGTAGGTACGTACATACGTACGAACGAATGAACGTACGTACGTAATTAAGAAAGAAAGAACAGTCTAACGAAAGAACAATCTAACGGACGAACGTACATACGAACGAACCAACCAACCAACACACGTATGTACGTATGCATTGACGAACAAACGAACGAACGTACGTACGTACGTACGAACGAACGAACACACGTATGTACGTACGAATGAATAAGCGAACGGACGAAATTAACGAACGGACGAACGAACGTAGGTAGGTACGTCTAGGTACGTCCGAAAGAACGTACGTATATACGTACATACGCACGAACAAACGAAATAACGAACGTACGTATGTACGTACGTACTTACGTATGCACGTACGAATGAACGAACTAACGAACGATCGAACAAACGTACCAACGAAAAAATGAAAGAACGAATGGACGAACAAAAGCACGAACGAACGAACGTACGCAAGTACGTACGTACGAACGAACAAAAGAAAGAATAAAAAGATTGAACGAAAGAACAAACGAACGTACTTACGAACGAACGAACGTACGTACGTTATTATGAAGGTACGAACGAACGTACGAACGAACGAATGTACATACGTACGTGCGTAAGTACGATCGAACGAAAGAACATACCTACGTTATTACGTATGTACGATCGAACAAACGAACGAACGTATATACGTACGTACGTATGTATGAACGAATGGACGAACAAAAGACCGACCGACCGAAAAAGCGAACGTAATTTCGTACGTACGAACGAAAGAACGTACGTACGAACGAACGAAAGAACGTACGTACGCACGTACGAATGAACGAACGACGAACGCACGTACGTACGAACGAACGACGAACGCACGTACGTACGAACGAACGACGAACGCACGTACGTACGAACGGACCTATGAACGAACGATGGAACAAACAAAAAAAAAAGGACAAATGAAGGAACGAACGAACGTAATTATGTACGTAGCTAGGAACGAACGAACGAAAGAAGGAACGAACTTGGAAACGAACGTACGCAAGTACGTACGTACAAACGAAAGAGCGTACGTACGGACGGACGAACGAATAAACGAACGAAAGCATCTACATACATCTGTACGTACAAACGAACGAGCGAATGAACGTACGTAAGTATTACGAAGGATAGATAGTACGTACGTACGAACGAACGAACGAAATGAAGGAACGTATGAACGAACGAACGTACGAACGAACTAACGAATGAACTTACGTACGTACGTATGTACGAACGAACGAGCGATCGAAAGAACGCAAGAACGAACATAGGAACGTATATTCGTAGAAATTAAATAACGAACGTACGAAAGAACGAACGTATATACGTAAGCACGAACGAACGAACGAATGTAGGAACGTACGTACCTATGAAAGAACGAACGAACGGATGTACGTAAGAATGTAAAAAGGAACAAACGAGCGATCGAACGAACGAACGTAGGAACGTATGTATGTACGTATGAACGAGCGATCGAACGAACGAACAAAAGAACGAACGTACGTAGTTACGAACGAACGAGTGAACGTACGTAGTTACGAACGAACGAGTGAACGTACGTAGTTACGAACGAACGAGTGAACGTACGTAATTACGAACGAACGTACGAATGAACTTACGTACGTACGAACGAATAAAAGAATGTACCTACGTTACTACGTATGTACGATCGAACGAACGAACACAAGAACGAACGTAGGAACGTACATTCTTCCGAATGAAATAACGACCGATGGAACGAACGAACGAGACAACGAACGAACAAAACAACGAACGAACGAACGTACGTATGAACGATTGAACAAACGAGCGTGTGTACGTACGAATGCACAAAACAACGAACAAACGATCAAAAACCCGTACGTACGTACAAACGAACGAACATATATACGTACTTACGTACGTATGTATGAACGAATGAACGAACAAAGAACGCACGTACGTACGATGAACGAACAAACGAACGTACTTACGAACGAACGTACTTACGTACGCACGTTTATTCTTTCGTACGTACGTGCGTACGTACGAACGAACGTATGTACGTACGTATATACGTACGTATTACGAAAGAACGACAAAAAGAAAAAAAACGAATGATCGTACGAACGAATGAACGATAGAAGAATCGAACGTACTTAAGTACAAACGAACGAACAAACGTACGTACGTACGAATGAACGAATGTTTGAACGATTGAACGAAAGAACGTACTTACGTACAAACGAATGAACGTACGTACGTACGTACGAAGGAAGGAACGAACGAACGAAAAAACTAATTAAGGAACCAACGAAAGTACGTACGTACGTACGATCGACCGAGCGAACAAACAAACGTTCGTACGTACGTGCGTACGTACGAACGAGCTAACGAACAAACGAACATACGTTTGTTCTCACGTAGGAATGAACAGACGAACGTACGTACGTACGAACGAAACAACGAACGAACGAACGTATGTACGAACATACGAACGGTCGTCGGAACGAAAGGAGGAACGTATGTAAGTACGTACAAATGAACGATCTTACGTACGAAGATACGTGCGTATGAACGAACGATCGATATACGTACGTAAATACGCACATAAGTACGTACGTACGAATGAACAAACGAACGTACATACGTACGTACGTACGTACGTACGTATATATGAACGAACTAACTAAAGAATGAACCAACGAAAGAAATAACAAACGAACGGACGAACGTACGTTCGTACGAAGGAACTAGCGACCGAACGAAAGTATGTACTTCCGTTCGAACGAACGAATGAAAGATAGAACGAACGAAAGAACGAACGTACGTAAGTACGTACGTAAAAACGAACGATCGTACGTACGTACGTACATACGAATGAACGAGCGAATGAACGTACGTACATAGGGACGTAGGTATATACGTTCGTTCGTTTGTACGTGCGATCGTTTGTTCATTGGTACGTACATACGTTCGTCCTACGATTGTTCGTCCGTTCGTTGGTGCTTACGTACGTTCTTTCTTTCGCTCGTACGTACGTTCGTTCGTTCGTTCGTCCGTCCGTTCGGTCATTCATACGTACGTATGTTCGTTCGTTATTTCATTAGTACGAACGTACGTACCTAAGTTCGTTCTTGCATTCGTTCGTTCGATCGCTCGTTCTTGCGTCCGTTCATTTGATCGTACATATGTAATTACATACGTACTATATTTCGTCCGTTAGTACGTACATACGTACGTGTTAAAGTTCATTCGTTAGTTCGTTCGTACTTTCGTTCGTTCGTACGTACGTATTTACGTTCGTTCGTTCGTACGTACATTCGTAGGTATGTACGTTCGTTCGTAAGTACGGACGTACGTTTGTTTATTCGTTCGTTCGTTCTTTTGTTCGTTTGTGGGTTCTTTCATTCGTACGTAAGTTCGTTCTTTCGTTCGTACGTACGTTCGTTCGTTCCTTCGGGCGTTCGTACGTACGTATGTACGTTTGTTCGTTATTTCGTTCGTAAGAACATAAGTTCCTACGTTATTTCTTGTTTTCGTTCGTTCGATCGTACATAAGTAATAACGTAGGTACGTTCTTTCGTTCAATCGTACATATGTACGTATGTTCATTCGTTAGTTCGTTCGTACGTTCGTTCGTACCTTCGTAATCACGTACGTTCGTTCGTTCGTTTGCTCGTTCGTTTGTACGTAAGTACGTTCTTTTCTTCTTCCGTTCAATTGTTCATTCGTTCGATCCTTCGTTCTTTTTTTCCGTTCGTACGTTTGTTCGATCGTTCGTTCGATCGTACGTACCTACTTAGGTATATACGTTCGTGCGTTCGATCGTTTGTTCGTTCCTTTGTGCATTCGTACGTACATACGTTCGTTTGTTAGTTCGTTCTTTCGTACGTTCGTAGGTACGTACGTTCGTAGGTACGTACGTTCCTACGTTCGTTCTTTCGTTCGTCCGTCCGTCCGTTTTGTCATTCGTACGTACGTATGAACGTACGTTCGTTCGTTATTTCATTCGTACGAACATACGTTCCTCAGTTCGTTCTTACGTTCGTTCTTACGATATTTCGTACGTTAATACGTACGTACGTAAGGTCATTCGTTCGTACGTACGTTCATTCGTTCATTCCTTCATTTCGTTCGTTCGTCTGTTCGTACGTACGTACTATCGTGCGTTCGTACATACGTACGTACGTTCATCCGCTTGTTCGTTCGTAAGCACGTACGTTCGTTCGTTCGTTCATTGTACGTTCGTTCGTTTTACGTGTGTTCGATCGTTTATTCGTTCTTTTGTGCATTCGTACGTACATACGTTCGTTCGTTAGTTCGTTCGTTCGTAGGTACGTTTGTACGTTCATTCTTGCGTTCATTCGTGCGTTCTTTCGTGCTTACTTACGTACGTTCGTTCCTTGGATCGTACGTTCGTACGTTCGTTCGTTATTTCGATCCTACGAACGTACTTTCCTAAATTCGTTCTTGCGTTCGTTCATTCGATCGTACGTACGTTCGTTCGTCCGTTCGATCGTACATACGTAATTACGTACGTACGATATTTCGTCCGTTCGTACGTACATAGTACGTACGTAAGTTCGTTCGTACGATCGTTTGTTCGTTCTTTTGTGCATTCGTACGAACAAACGATCGTTCGTTAGTTCTTTCGTTCGTACGTCCGTAGTTATGTACGTACGTTCCTACGTTCGTTCGTTCGTACGTACGTTCGTTCGTTCAATCGTTCGTACGTGCGTACTATCGTTCGTTCGTTATTTCGTACGTTCATTCGTTCGTCCTTCCGTCCGTTCGGACGTATGTACGTACGTTCGTCCGTTATTTCATTCGTTCGAACGTACGATCCTAAGTTCGTCCGTTCGTACGTACGTACTATCGTGCGTTCGTATATACGTACGTACGTTCATTCGCTTGTTCGTTCGTACGACGTACGTTCGTTCGCTTGCTCCTTCATTTCGGTCGGTCGTTCGTTCGTTTGTTCTTTTGTTCGTTCGTGGGTTCTTCCATTCGTACGTACGCAAGTACGTTCGTTCTTTCGTTCGTACGAACGTTTGTTCGTTATTTCGTTCGTAAGAACGTACGATCGTACGATCGTCCTTGTGTTCGTTATTTCGATCGTTCGTTCGTTCGTTCGGTCGTACATACGTAATAACGTAGGCACGTCCTTTCGTTCGATCGTACGTACGTAGGTTCATCCGTTAGTTCGGTCGTACGTTCGTTCGAACCTTCGTAATAAGGTACGTTCGTTCCTTCGTTTGTACGTACGTACGTTCGTTGTTCTTTCGTTCAATTGTACATTCGTTCGTTTGTTCGTTCGTACGTACTTGCGTACGTTCATTCGTACGTTCGTACGTTCGCACGTACGTTCGTTCGTACGTACGTACGTACGTTCGTTCATTCGTTCGTACATACGTAAGTATGTATATACGTTCGTTCGTTTGAACGTGCGTTCGATCGTTTGTTCGTTCTTTTGTGCATTCGTACGTACATACGTTAGTTCGTTCGTTCGTAGGTACGTACGTACGGTCCTACATTCGTTCTTGCGTTCATTCGTGCGTTCGTTCGTGCTTACGTACGTACGTACGTTCGTTCTTTCGTTCGTACGCACGTTCTTTCCTTCGTAATTACGTTCGTACGTACGCAAGTTCGTTCGTTCGGACGTATGTACGTACGTTCGTTCGTTCATTCGATCGTACATACGTAATTACGTACGTACGATATTTCGTCCGTTCGTACGTTAATACGTACGTACGTAGGTTCATTCGTTAGTTCGTTCGTACGTTCGTTCGATCGTTCGTACGTGCGTACTATCGTTCGTTCGTTATTTCGTACGTTCATTCGTTCGTCCTTCCGTCAGTTCGTACGAACGTACGATCCTAAGTTTATTCTTGCGTTCATTCGCTCGTTCGTTCGTTCCCTCATTTCGTTCGTTCCTTCCTTTCGTTCGTTCGTCCGTACGTACTATCGTTCGTACATACGTACGTTCATTCGCTTGTTCGTTCGTACGTACATAGTTCGTTCGTTCGTAGGTAAATACGTACCTTCCTACGTTCGTTCTTGCGTTCGTTCGTGCGTTCGTTCGTGCTTACCTTCGCACGTTCGTCCGTACGTTCCTAATTTCGTTCTTGCATTCTTTCGTTCGATCACTCGTTCGTTCGTACGTACTATCGTTCGTTCGTTCGTTCCTTCATTTCGTTCGTACGTGCGTATTATCGTGCTTTCGTACATACATACATACGTACGTTCATTCGCTCGTTCGTTCGTACGTACGTACGTTCGTACGAACGTACGTACGTTCCTTCGTTCATCGTACGTACGTTCATTCTTTCGTTCGTTCATTTGTTCGTACAAACGTACGTACGTATATACGTTCGTTCGTTTGTACGTGCGTTCGATCTTTTGTGAATTCGTACGTACATACGTTCGTTCGTTAGTTCGTACGTTCGTTCATTCGATCGTACGTACGTACGTTCGTTCGTTCATTCGATCGTACGTACGTTCGTTCGTTCATTCGATCGTACGTACGTACGTTCGTTCGTTCTTACGATCGTTCGTTCGATCGTACGGACGTACGTTCTTACGTTCGTTCGTCCGTCCCTCCGTTTGGACGTTATACGTACGTTCCTTCGTTATTTCATTCCTACGAACGTACTTTCCTAAGTTCGTTCTTGCGTTCGTCCATTCGATCGATAGTTCGTTCGTACGCACTTACGTACGTACGTTCGTTCGTCCATTCGATCGTACATACGTAATTACCTACGTACGATATTTCGTCCGTTCGTACGTACATAGTACTACGTAAGTTCATTCGTTAGTTCGTTCGTTCTTACGTACGATCGTTCGTTCGTACGTACGTTCGTTCGTTCGTACGTAGTACTATCGTTCGTTCGTTATTTCGTTCGTTCGTTCGTTCGTACGAACGTGCGTTCGATCGTTTGTTCGTTCTTTCGTGCATTCGTACGTACATACGATCGTTCGTTAGTTCTTTCGTTCGTAGGTACGTACACACGTTCCTACGTTCGTTCGTGCGTTCGTTCCTGAGTTGTTTCTTGCATATGTACGTACGATCGTTCTTTCGTTCGTACATACGTTCGTTCGTTCGTACGTACGTTCGTCCGTTCGATAGTTTGTACTATCGTCCTTTCGTTATTTCGTACGTTCATTCGTTCGTCCTTCCGTCCGTTTGGACGTATGTACGTACGTTCGTACGTGATTTCATTCGTACGAACGTACGATCCTAAGTTCGTTCTTGTGTTCGTTCGTTCGATCGCTCGTTCGTTCGTTTCTTCATTTACTGCATTTCGTTCGTCCGTCCGTTCCTACGTACGTACTATCGTGCGTGCGTACATACGTACGTACGTTCATTCGCTTGTTCGTACGTACGTACGTTCGTTCGTTCGTTCGTTCGTTCATCGTACGTACGTTCGTTTTATCGTTCGTTCATCGTACGTACGTTCGTATTTTCGTTCGTTCATTCGTTCGTACAAACGTACGTACGTTCCTACGTTCGTTCTTGCGTTCGTTCGTGCGTTCGTTCGTCCGTACGTTCCTAATTTCGTTCTTGCATTCGCTCGTTCGTTCGTACGTACGTACGTTCGTACGAACGTACGTACGTTCCTTCGTTCGTACGTACGTACGTTCGTTCGTTCATACGTTCATTCTTTCGTTCGTTCATTTGTTCGTACAAACGTACGTACCTACGTACGTTCGTTCGTTTGTACGTTCGTTCGATCTTTGGTGCATTCGTACGTACATACGTTGGTTAGTTAGTTCGTCCGTTCGTAGGTACGTACGTGCGTTCCTACGATCGTTCTTGCGCTCGTTCGTACGTTCGTTCTTTCGATCGTTCGTACGTACGTACGTTCGTTCGTACGTACGTACGTTCGTTCGTACATACGTACGTTCGTTCGTTCTTCCGATCGTTCGTACGTTCGTTCTTTCGTTCGTTCGTTCGTCATACGTACATTCCTACTTTCGTTGTTGCGTTCGTTCGTGCCTTCCTTTTTGCTTACGTAAGTACGTTCTTTCTTTCGTTCGTACGTACTTTCATTCGAACGTACGTTCGTTCGTCTGTCATTTCGTCTGTCAGTTCGGACGTATGTACGTACGTTCGTTCATTATTTCATTCCTACGAAATTACTTTCCTAAATTCGTTCTTGCGTTCGTTCATTTGATCGCTCGTTCGTTTGATCGTATATACGTATTACGTACGTACAATATTTCGTTAGTTCGATCGTACGTTCGTTAGTACGTACGTACGTTCGTACGTTCGGTCGTACGTACGTACGTTCGTTCGTTCGTTTGTTCATTCGTTCCTACATACGTACGTACGTACATATATACGATCGTTCGTTTGAACATGCTATCGATCGTTTTTTTGTTCGTACGTACTATCGTTCGTTCGTTCGTTCGTTCGTTCGTTCATACGTACGTTCGTTCGTACTTTCGTTCATTCGTTCGTACAAACGTACGTACGTACGATATTTCGTCCGCTCGTACGTTAATACGTACGTACATAAGTTCATTTCTTAGTTCGTTCGAACGTTCGTTCGTACGTACGTTCGGTCGTTCGATCGTTATTCGTACGTATGTACGAACGCACAATAGTACGAACGAACGAATAAACGAACGTACGTACGATGAACGAACGTAGGAACGTACGTGTGTACATACGGACGTACGAACGTAAGAATTAACGAACGAACGTATGTACGTACGAATGCACAAAAGAACGAACAAACGATCGAACACACGTTCGTATGAAGGAACGAACGAACGTACCAACGAAATAATGAAAGAACGATAGTACATACGTACGGACGATCGAACGAACGAACGTAAGAACGCACGTATGTACCTACGAACGAACGAACTAACGAACGAACGTATAAACGTACGAATGCACTAAATAACGAACTATAGATCGAACGCACGTACAAACGAACGAACGTACGTACATACGTACGTTTGTACGAACGAAAGTACGAACGTACATACGATGTACGAACGAACGAGCGAGTGAACGTACGTATGTACGAACGAACGAGCGAATGAACGTACGTACGAAATGAAGGAACGAACGATAGTACGTACGTACGGACGATCGAAAGAACGCACGTATGTACCTACGAACTAACGAACGAACGTATATACGTACATACGTACGTTTGTACGAACGTACGTACGATGAGCGAAAGAATGAACGTACGTACGAACGAACGAGCGAATGAACGTTCGTACGAAATGAAGGAACGAACGAACGAACGATAGTACATACGAACGAACGAGCAATCGAACGAAGGAATGCGAGAACGGAATTAGGAACGTACGGACGAACGAACGAACGAACGTGCGAACGTAAGCACGAACGAACGCAGGAACGTACGTACGTACCTACGGACGTAGGAACGAACGAAAAGAAGGAACGAACGAAATGAAGGAACGAACGAACGAACGAGCGATCGAACGAACGAACCCAAGAACGAACTTAGGATCGTACGTTCGTACGAATGAAATAACGGACGAACGTACGTACATACGTCAGAACGGACCGAAGGACGAACGGACCGAAGGACGAACGAACGAACTAACGAATAAACTTACGTACGTACGTATTAACGTACGAACGGACCTTTGTACGAACGAATGAACGAACGAAAGTACGAACGTACGTACGATGAACGAAAGAACGAACGAACGAATTTACGTACGAACGAACGTACGTACGAACGAGCGAGCGAATGAATGTACGTACGTACGTATGTACGAACGAACGATAGTACGAACGAACGAACAAACGAAATGAAGGAACGAACGAACGAACGCTAGTACGTACGAACGAACGAGCGATCGAACGAACGAGCGATCGAACGAAGGAATGCAAGAACGGAATTAGGAACGTACGGACAAACGAACGAACGAACGTTCGAACGTAAGCACGAACGTACGTACGATGAACGAACGTACGCGTGTACCTACGGACGTACGAACGTAAGAACTAACGAACGAACGTATGTACGTACGAATGCACAAAAGAACGAACAAACGATCGAACGCACGTTCGTATGAAGGAACGAACGAACGTACGAACGAAATAGCGAACGAACGATAGTACGTACGTACGGACGATCGAACGAACGAATGCACGTATGTACCTACGAACGAACGAACTAACGAACGAACGTATATACGTACGAATGCACAAAATAACGAACTATAGATCGAACGCACGTACAAACGAACGAACGTATATACGAACATACGTACGTTTGTACGAACGAAAGTACGAACGTACATACGATGAACGAGAGAACGAACGTACGTACGAACGAACGAGCGAATGAACGTAAGTATGTACGAACGCACGATAGTACGTACGTACGAACGAACGAAATGAAAGGACGTACGAACGCACGATAGTACGTACGTACGAACGCACGATATTACGATCGTACGAACGAACGAACGTACAATCGAAAGAACGAACATACGAACGAACAGAAGAATGATCGAAGGAATGCACGTACGTACCTACGAACGAAGGAACTAACGAACGAACGAACGTATGTACGTACGAATGCACAAAAGATCGAACGCACGTACAAATCAACAAACGTATACACGTACGTACGTACGTATGTTTGTACGAACAAATGAACGTACGTACGATGAACGAACGAACGAATTAGTACGAACGAGCGAGCGAATGAACGTACGTACGTACGTATGTAAGAACGAACGATAGTACGAACGAACGAACAAACGAAATGAAGGAACGAACGAACGAACGAACGCTAGAACGTACGAACGAACGAGCGATCGAACGAAGGAATGCAAGAACGGAATTAGAAACGTACGGACAAACGAACGAACGAACGCACGGACGTAAGCATGAACGAACGCACGAACGAACGCAAGAACGAACGTAGGAACGTACGTACGTACCTACGAATGAACGAACTAACGAACGAACGTATGTAGGAACGAAGGCACAAAAGAACGAACAAACGATCGAACGCACGTACAAACGAACGAATGAAAGTATATACGTACGTATGTACGTTTGTACTAACGAATAAACGAACGAAAAAAACGAACGTACGTACGATGAACGAACGAACGAAACAACGAACGTACGTACGATGAACGAACGTACGAATGTAGGAACGTACGTGTGTACCTACGGACGTAAGAACTAACGAACGAACGTATGTACGTACGAATGCACAAAAGAACGAACAAACGATCGAACGCACGTTCGTATGAACGAACGAACGAACGTACGAACGAAGTAACGAAAGAACGATAGTACGTACGTACGGACAATCGAACGAACGAACGTAAGAACGCACGTATGTATCTACGAACGAACGTATATACGTACGAATGCACAAAATAACGAACTATAGATCGAACGCACGAACGTATATACGTACATACGTAAGTTTGTACGAACGAAAGTACGAACGTACGTACGATGAACGAAAGAACGAACGTACGTACGAACGAACGAGCGAATGAACGTGCGTACGAAATGAAGGAACGAACGAACGAACGATAGTACATACGAACGAACGAGCATTCGAACGAAGGAATGCAAGAACGGAATTAGGAACGTACGGACGAACGAACGAACGAACGTAAGCACGAACGAACGCAAGAACGAACGCAGGAACGTACGTACGTACCTACGGACGTACGATCGAACGAACTAACGAACGAACGTATGTACGTACGAACGAACAAGCGAATGAACGTACTACGTGTGTACGAACGCACGATTGTACGTACGTACGAACGGACGAAAGAACGAAAAGAAGGAACGAACGAAATGAAGGAACGAAAGAACGAACGAACAAAATGGAGGAACGAACGAACGAGCGATCGAACGAACGAACCCAAGAACAAACTTAGGACCGTACGTTCGTACCAATGAAATAACGGACGAACGTATGTACGTACGAATGCACAAAAGAACGAACAAACGATCGAACGCACGTTCGTATGAAGGAACGAACGAACGTACGAACGAAATAACGAACGAACGATAGTACGTACGTACGGACGATCGAACGAACGAACGTAAGAACGCACGTATGTACCTACGAACGAACGAACGTATATAAGTACGAATGCACAAGATAACGAACTATAGATCAAACGCACGTACAAACGAACGAACGTATATACGTACATACGTACGTTTGTACGAATGAAAGTACGAACGTACATACGATGAACGAAAGAACGAACGTACGTACGAACGAACGAGCGAATGAACCTACGTATGTACGAACGCACAATAGTACGTACGTACGAACGAACGAGCGAAGGAATGCAAGAACGGAATTAGGAACGTACGGACAAACGAACGAACGAACGAACGTACGAATGTAGGAACGTACGTGTGTACCTACGGACGTACGAACGTAAGAATTAACGAACGAACGTATGTACGTACGAATGCACAAAAGAACGAACAAACGATCGAACGCACGTTCGTATGAAGGAACGAACGAACGTACGAACGAACGGACGATCGAACGAACGAACGTAAGAACGCACGTATGTACCTACGAACGAACGAACTAACGAACGAACGTATATACGTACGATTGCACAAAATAACGAACTATAGATCGAAGGCACGAACGTATATACGTACATACGTACGTTTGTACGAACGAAAGTACGAACGTACGTACGATGAACGAAAGAATGAACGTACGTACGAACTAACGAGCGAATGAACGTAAGTATGTACGAACGCACGATAGTACGTACGTACGAACGAACGAAATGAAGGGACGTACGAACGCACGATAGTACGAACTAACGAAGGAACGATCGTACGAACGAACGGACGTACGTACGTACGATCGAAAGAACGAACATACGAACGAACAGAAGAACGAACGTATGCACGTACGAATGCACAAAAGATCGAACGCACGTACAAATCAACAAACGTATATATGTACGTACGTACGTACGTTTGTACGAACAAATGAACGAACGAAAGAACGAACGTACGTACGATGAACGAACGAACGAACTAACGAACGTACGTACGTACATTCGTACGAACGTACGTACGAACGAATTTAGGAACGTACGTACGTACGAATGAACGTACGTACGAAATGAAGAAACGAACGAACGAACGATAGTACATACGAACGAGCGAGCAATCGAACGAAGGAATGCAAGAACGGAATTAGGAACGTACGAACGAACGAACGAACAAACGTACGAACGTAAGCACGAACGAACGCAAGAACGAACGCAGGAACGTACGTACGTACCTACGGACGTACGAACGAACGAGCTAACGAACGAACGTATGTACGTACGAACGAACAAGCGAATGAACGTACGTACGTATGTACGAACGCACGATAGTACGTACGTACGAACGGACGAAAGAACGAAAAGAAGGAACAAGCGAAATGAAGGAAGGAAGGAACGATAGTACGAACGAACGAACAAACGAAATGAAGGAACGAACGAACGAACGAGCGATCGAACGAAGGAATGCAAGAACGGAATTAGGAACGTACGGACAAACGAATGAACGAACGTACGGACGTAAGCATGAACGAACGCACGAACGAACGCAAGAACGAACGTAGGAACGTACGTACGTACCTACGAACGAACGAACTAACGAACGAACGTGTGTAGGAACGAAGGCACAAAAGAACGAACAAACGATCGAACGCACGAACAAACGATCGAACGCACGTACAAACGAACGAACGAACGTATATACGTACGTACGTACGTTTGTACTAACGAATAAACGAACGAAAAAAACGAACGTACGTACGATGAACGAACGAACGAAACAACGAACGTACGTACGTTGAACGTACGTACGTTGAACGAACGTACGAATGTAGGAACGTACGTGTGTACCTACGGACGTACGAACGTAAGAACTAACGAACGAACGTATGTACGTACGAATGCACAAAAGAACGAACAAACGATCGAACGCACGTTCGTATGAAGGAACGAACGAACGTACGAACGAAATAACGAACGAACGATAGTACGTACGTACGGACGATCGAACGAACGAACGTAAGAACGCACGTATGTACCTACGAACGAACGAACGTATATACATCGCATGCACAAAATAACGAAGTATAGATCAAACGCACGTACAAACGAACGAACGTATATACGTACATACGTACGTTTGTACGAACGTAAGTACGAACGTACATACGATGAACGAAAGAACGAACGAACGAATGTACGTACGAACGAACGAACGAACGTACGAGCGAGCGAATGAACGTACGTACGTACGTATGTACGAACGAACGAAATGAAGGAACGAACGAACGCTAGTACATACGATCGAACGAGCGATCGAACGAAGGAATGCAAGAACGGAATGCAAGAACGAACGTAGGAACGTACGTACGTACCTTCGAACGAACGAACTAACGAACGAACGTATGTAGGAACGAAGGCACAAAAGAACGAACAAACGATAGAACGCACGTACAAACGAACGAACGAACGTATATACGTACGTACGTACGTTTGTACTAACGAATAAACGAACGAAAAAAACGAACGTACGTACGATGAACGAACGAACGAAACAACGAACGTACGTACGTTGAACGAACGTACGAATGTAGTAACGTACGTGTGTACCTACGGACGTACGAACGTAAGAACTAACGAACGAACGTATGTACGTACGAATGCACAAAAGAACGTACACACGATCGAACGCACGTTCGTATGGACGAACGAACGAACGTACGAACGAAATAACGAAAGAACGATAGTACGTACGTACGGACGATCGAACGAACGAACGTAAGAACGCACGCATGTACCTACGAACGAACGAACTAACGAACGAACGTATATACGTACGAATGCACAAAATAACGAACTATAGATCGAACGCACGAACGTATATACGTACATACGTACGTTTGTACGAACGAAAGTATGAACGTACGTACGATGAACGAAAGAACGAACGTACGTACGTACGAACGAACGATCCAATGAACGTAAGTATGTACGAACGCACGATAGTACGTACGTACGAACGAACGAAATGAAGGGACGTACGAACGCACGATAGTACGTACGTACGAACTAACGAAGGAACGATCGTACGAACGAACGAACGTACGTACGTACGTACGATCGAAAGAACGAACGTACGAACGAACAGAAGAACGAACGTAGGAACGCACGTACGTACCTCCGAACGAAGGAACTAACGAACGGACGGAAGGACGAACGAACGATAGTACGAACGAATGTACGTACGAACGAACGAACGAACGAACGAACGTACGAACGAACTAACGAATGGACTTACGTACGTACGTATTATCGTACGAACGGACCTTTGTGCGAACGAATGAACGAACGAAAGTACGAACGTACGTACGATGAACGAAAGAACGAACGAACGTACGTACGAACAAACGTACGTACGAACGAGTGAGCGAATGAACGTACGTACGTACGTATGTACAAACGAACGATAGTACGAACGAACGAACAAACGAAATGAAGGAACGAACGA
>NC_069003.1:1498907-1499549 GCF_001194135.2 Octopus bimaculoides | reverse complement strand
AACGTACGTACGTACGATCGAAAGAACGAACGTACGAACGAACAGAAGAATGGACGTAGGAACGCACGTACGTACCTCCGAACGAAGGAACTAACGAACGAACGTATGCACGTACGAATGCACAAAAGATCGAACGCACGTACAAATCAACAAACGTATATACGTACGTACGTACGTACGTACGTTTGTACGAACAAATGAACGAACGAAAGAATGAACGTATGTACGATGAACGAGCGAATGAACGTAAGGATGTACGAACGCACGATAGTACGTACGCACGAACGAACGAACGAACGAAATTAGGAACGTACGTACGTACGAACGAACCAGCGAATCAACGTACGTACGAAATGAAGGAACGAACGAACGAACGATAGTACATACGAACGAACGAGCAATCGAACGAAGGAATGCAAGAATGGACGAACGTAAGTACATACGTCAGAACGGACGGAAGGACGAACGAACGAACTAACGAATGGACTTACGTACGTACGTATTAACGTACGAACGGACCTTTGTACGAACGAATGAACGAACGAAAGTACGAACGTACGTACGATGAACGAAAGAATGAACGTATGTACGATGAACGAGCGAATGAACGTAAGGATGTACGAACGCACGATAGTACGTACG
>NC_069003.1:1497582-1498093 GCF_001194135.2 Octopus bimaculoides | reverse complement strand
ACGAACGTACGTACGATGAACGAAAGAATGAACGTACGTACGAACGAACGAGTGAATGAACGTAAGTATGTACGAACGCACGATAGTACGTACGTACGAACGAACGAAATGAAAGGACGTACGAACGCACGATAGTACGTACGTACGAACTAACGAAGGAACGATCGTACGAACGAACGAACGTACGAACGGACGTACGTACGATCGAAAGAACGAACTACGAACGAACAGAAGAACGAACGTAGGAACGCACGTACGTACCTCCAACGAAGGAACGTATATACGTACGAATGCACAAAATAACGAACTATAGATCGAACGCACGTACAAACGAATGAACGTATATACGTACGTTTGTACGAACGAAAGTACGAACGTACATAGGATGAACGAAAGAACGAACGTACGTACGAACGAACGGGCGAATGAACGAACGTACGAGCGAATGAACGAACGTATGTACGAACGTATGTACGAACGCACGATAGTTCGTACGTACGAACAAACGAAA
>NC_069003.1:1495771-1497482 GCF_001194135.2 Octopus bimaculoides | reverse complement strand
CGTACGAACGCACGATAGTACGTACGTACGAACGAACGAAGGAACGATCGAACGAACGAACGAAGGAACGATTGTAAGAACGAACGAACGTACGAACGTACGATCGAAAGTACGAACGTACGAACGAACACAAGAACGAACGTAGGAACGCACGTACGTACCTACGAACGAAGGAACTAACGAACGAACGTATGCACGTACGAATGCACAAAAGATCGAACGCACGTACAAATCAACAAACGTATACACGTACGTACGTACGTACGTTTGTACGAACAAAAGAATGAACGTACGTACGATGAACGAACGAACGAACAGACGAACGTACGTACGTACATTCGTACGAACGTATGTACGAAAGAAATTACGAACGTACGTACGTATGAACGAACGAGCGAATGAACGTACGTACGTAATGAAGGAACGAACGAACGAACGATAGTACATACGAACGAACGAGCGATCGAACGAAGGAATGCAAGAACGCAATTAGGAACGTACGGACGAACGAACGAACGAACGTACGAACGTAAGCACGAACGAACGCACGAACGAGCGATCGAACGAACGTACGCAAGAACGAACTTAGGATCGTACGTTCGTACGAATGAAATAATGGACGAACGTACGTACATACGTTAGAACGGACGGAAGGACGAACGAACGATAGTACGAGCGAACGTACGTACGAACGAACGAACGTACGAACGAACGAACGTACGAACAAACGTATGAACGAAATAACGAATGAACTTACGTATTAACGCACGAACGGACCTTTGTACGAACGAATGAACGAACGAAATTACGAACGTACGTACGATGAACGAAAGAACGAACGAACCAACGTACGTACGTACGAACGAACGTACGTACGAACGAGCGAGCGAATGAACGTACGTACGTACTATGTACGAACGAACGATAGTACGAACGTACGTACAAACGAAATGAAGGAACGAACGAACGAACGCTAGTACGTAAGAACGAACGAGCGATCGAACGAAGGAATGCAAGAACGGAATTAGGAACGTACGGACAAACGAACGAACGAACGTAAGCACGAACGAACGCAAGAACGAACGTAGGAACGTACGTTCGTACCTACGAACGAACGAACTAACGAACGAACGTATGTACGTACGAAGGCACAAAAGAACGAACAAACGATCGAACGCACGTACAAACGAACGAACGAACGTATAAACGTACGTACGTACGTTTGTACTAACGAATAAACGAACGAGAAAACGAACGTACGTACGATGATCGAACGAAAAAACAAACGTACGTACGATGAACGAACGTACGAATGTAGGAACGAACGTGTGTACCTACGGACGTACGAACGTTAGAACGTATGTACGTACGTACGAACGAAGGAAGGAATGATCGTACGACCGAACGAACGTACGAACGTACATACGTACGATCGAAAGAACGAACGTACGAACGAACACAAGAACGAACGTAGGAACGCACGTACGTACCTACGAACGAAGGAACTAACAAACGAACGTATGCACGTACGAATGCACAAAAGATCGAACGCACGTACAAATCAACAAACGTATACACGTACGTACGGACAAACGAACGAACGAACGTATATACGAAATGAAGGGACGTATATACGAAATGAAGGGACGTACGAACGCACGATAGTACGTACGTACGAACGAACGAAGGAACGATCGTACGAACGAACGAT
>NC_069003.1:1494414-1494995 GCF_001194135.2 Octopus bimaculoides | reverse complement strand
CGAACGTCCGAACGAACGAGCGAATGAACGAACGTATGTACGAACGAACGAGCGAATGAACGAACGTATGTACGAACGCACGATAGTTCGTACGTACGAACAAACGAAATGAAAGGACGTACGAACGCACGATAGTACGTACGTACGAACGAACGAAGGAACGATCGTACGAACGAACGATTGTACGAACGAACGAAGGAACGATTGTACGAACGAACGAACGTACGAACGTACGTACGTACGATCGAAAGTACGAACGTACGAACGAACACAAGAACGAACGTAGGAACGCACGTACGTACCTACGAACGAAGGAACTAACGAACGAACGTATGCACGTACGAATGCACAAAAGATCGAACGCACGTACAAATCAACAAACGTATACACGTACGTAAGGTACGTACGTTTGTACGAACAAATGAACGAACGAAAGAATGAACGTACGTACGATGAACGAACGAACGAACTAACGAACGTACGTACGTACATTCGTACGAACGTATGTACGAACGAAATTACGAACGTACGTACGTATGAATGAACGAGCGAATGAACGTACGTACGTAATGAAGGAACGA
>NC_069003.1:1492223-1493705 GCF_001194135.2 Octopus bimaculoides | reverse complement strand
GAACGAAAGAACGAACGAACCAACGTACGTACGAACGTACGTACGAACGAACGTACAAACGAAATGAAGGAACGAACGAACGAACGCTAGTACGTAAGAACGAACGAGCGATCGAACGAAGGAACGCACGTACGTACCTACGAACGAAGGAACTAACGAACGAACGTATGCACGTACGAATGCACAAAAGATCGAACGCACGTTCAAATCAACAAACGTATACACGTACGTACGTACGTTTGTACGAACAAATGAACGAACGAAAGAATGAACGTATGTACGATGAATGAACGAACGAACTAACGAACGTACGTACGTACATTCGTACGAACGTACGTACATTCGTACGAACGTACGTACATTGGTACGAACGTACGTACGAACGAAATTAGGAACGTACGTACGTCCAAACGAATGAGCGAATGAACGTACGTACGAAACGAAGGAACGAACGATAGTACATACGAACGAACGAGCGATCGAACGAAGGAATGCAAGAACGGAATTAGGAACGTACGGACGAACGAACGAACGAACGAACGCAAGAACGTAAGCACGAACGAACGCAAGAACGAACGTAGGAACGTACGTACGTACCTACGGACGTACGAACGAACGAACTAACGAACGAACGTATGTACGTACGAATGCACAAAAGAAGGAACAAACGATCGAACGCACGTACAAACGAACGAACGAACCTATATACGTACGTACGTACTTTTGTACTAACGAATAAACGAACGAAAAAACAAACGTACGTACGATGAACGAACGAATAAACGAACGTACGTACGATGAACGAACGAAATGAAGGAAGGAAGGAACGAACGAACAAAATGAAGAAACGAACGAACGAGCGATCGAACGAACGAGCGCAAGAACGAACTTAGGATCGTACGTTCGTACGAATGAAATAACGGACGAACGTACGTACATACGTCAGAACGGAAGGAAGGACGAACGAACGATAGTACGAACGAACGTACGCACGAACGAACGAACGTACGAACGAAAGTATGAACGAAATAACGAATGAACTTACGTACGTACGTATTAACGTACGAACGGACCTTTGTACGAACGAATGAACGAACGAAAGTACGAACGTACGTACGATGAACGAAAGAACGAACGAACGAACGTACGTACGAACGAGCGAGCGAATGAACGTACGTACGTACGTATGTACGAACGAACGATAGTACGAACGAACGATAGTACGAACGAACGTACAAACGAAATGAAGGAACGAACGAACGAACGCTAGTACGTACGAACGAACGAGCGATCGAAGGAAGGAATGCAAGAACGGAATTAGGAACGTACGGACAAACGAACGAACGAACGTATATACGTACGTACGTACGTTTGTACTAACGAATGAACGAACGTACGTACGATGAACGAACGAAAAAACGAACGTACGTACGATGAACGAACGAAAAAACGAACGTACGTACGATGAACGAACGTACGAAC
>NC_069003.1:1491065-1492133 GCF_001194135.2 Octopus bimaculoides | reverse complement strand
AACGAACGAAAAAACGAACGTACGTACGATGAACGAACGAAAAAACGAACGTACGTACGATGAACGAACGAAAAAACGAACGTACGTACGATGAACGAACGAAAAAACGAACGTACGTACGATGAACGAACGTACGAACGTACGTGTGTACCTACGGACGTAAGAACGTAAGAACTAACGAACGAACGTATGTACGTACGAATGCACAAAAGAACGAACAATCAATCGAACGCACGTTCGTATGAAGGAACGAACGAACGTACGAACGAAATAACGAACGAACTATAGTACGTACGTACGGACGATCGAACGAACGAACGTAAGAACGCACGTATGTACCTACGAACGAACGAACTAACGAACGAACGCACAAAATAATGAACTATAGATCGAACGCACGTACGAATGCACAAAACATCGAACGCACGTACAAATCAACAAACGTATACACGTACGTACGTACGTTTGTACGAACAAATGAACGAACGAAAGAATGAACGTACGTGCGATGAACGAACGAACGAACTAACGAACGTACGTACGTACATTCGTACGAACGTACGTACGAACGAAATTACGAACGTACGTACGTATGAACGAACGAGCGAATGAACGTACGTACGATGAACGAACGAATAAACGAACGTACGTACGATGAACGAACGAACGTACGTACGTACCTACGAACGAACAAGCGAATGAACGTACGTACGTATGTACGAACAAGCGAATGAACGTACGTACGTATGTACGAACGCACGATAGTACGTACGTACGAACGGACGAAAGAACGAAAAGAAGGAACGAACGAAATGAAGGAACGAACGAACGAACAAAATGAAGGAAGGAACGAACGAGCGATCGAACGAACGAACGCAAGAACGAACTTAGGATCGTACGTTCGTACGAATGAAATAACGGACGAACGTACGTACATACGTCAGAACGGACGGAAGGACGAACGAACGATAGTACGAACGAACGTACGTACGAACGAACGAATGTACGAATGGACTTACGTACGTACGTATTAACGCACGAACGGGCCTTTGTACGAAAGAATGAAAG
>NC_069003.1:1483497-1490966 GCF_001194135.2 Octopus bimaculoides | reverse complement strand
CAAGCGATCGAACGAAGGAATGCAAGAACGGAATTAGGAACGTACGGACAAACGAACGAACGTAAGCACGAACGAACGCAAGAACGAACTTAGGAACGTACGTACGTACCTACGAACGAACGAACTAACGAACGAACGTATGTACGTACGAAGGCACAAAAGAACGAACTATAGATCGAACGCACGTACAAACGGACGAACGTATATACGTACATACGTACGTTTGTACGAACGAAAGTACGAACGTACATAGGATGAACGAAAGAACGAACGTACGTACGAACGAACGAGCGAATGAACGAACGTACGTACGAACGAACGAGCGAATGAACGATCGTACGACCGAACGAACGTACGTACGTACGATCGAAAGAACGAACGTACGAACGAACACAAGAACGAACGTACGAACGCACGTACGTACCTACGAATGAAGGAACTAACGAACGAACGTATGCACGTACGAATGCACAAAAGATCGAACGCACGTACAAATCAACAAACGTATACACGCACGTACGTACGTTTGTACGAACAAATGCACGAACGAAAGAATGAACGTACGTACGATGAACGTACGTACGATGAACGTACGTACGATGAACGAACGAACGAACTAACGAACGTACGTACGTACGATCGTAAGCACGACCGAACGCACGAACGAACGCAAGAACGAACGTAGGAACGTACTTACGTACCTACGAACGAACGAACTAACGAACGAACGTATGTATGCACGAAGGCACAAAAGAACGAACAAACGATCGAACGCACCTATAAACGAACGAACGAACGTATATACGTACGTACGTACGTTTGTACTAACGAATAAACGAACGAAAAAACGAACGTACGTACGATGAAAGAACGTACGAATGTAGGAACGTACGTGTGTACCTAGGGACGTACGAACGTAAGAACTAACGAACGAACATATGTACGTACGAATGCACAAAAGAACGAACAAACGATCGAACGCACGAACGTATATACGTACATTTGTACGAACGAAAGTACGAACGTACGATGAAAGAAAGAACGAACGTACGTACGAACGAACGAGCGAATAAACGTAAGTATGTACGAACGCACGATAGTACGTACGTACGAACGAACGAAATGAAGGGACGTACGAACGCACGATAGTACGTACGTACGAACTAACGAAGGAACGATCGTACGAACGAACGAACGAACGTACGTACGTAAGATCGAAAGAACGAACGTACGAACGAACAGAAGAACGAACGTAGGAACGCACGTAGGTACCTACGAACGAAGGAACTAACGAACGAACGTATGCACGTACGAATGCACAACATATCGAAAGCACGTACAAATCAACAAACGTAGATACGTACGTACGTACGAACGAACTAGCGAATGAACGTACGTACGAAATGAAGGAACGAACGAACGAACGAACGATAGTACTTACGAACGGACGAGCAATCGAACGCAAGAACGAACGCAGGAACGTACGTACGTACATACGGACGTACGAACGAACGAACTAACGAACGAACGTATGTACGTACGAACGAACAAGCGAATGAACGTACGTACATATGTACGAACGCACGATAGTACGTACGTACGAGCGGACGAAAGAGCGAAAAGAAGGAACAAACGAAATGAAGGAAGGAAGGAACGAAAGAACAAAATGAAGGAACGAACGACCGAGCGATCGTACGAATGAAATAACGGACGAACGTACGTACATACGTCAGAACGGACGGAAGGACGAACGAACGATAGTACGAACGAACGTACGGACGAACGAACGAACGTATATACGTACGTACGTACGTTTGTACTAACGAATAAACGAACGAATAAACGAACGTACGTACGATGAACGAACGAACGAAAAAACGAACGTACGTACGATGAACGAACGTACGAATGTAGGAACGTCCGTGTGTACCTACGGACGTACGAACTAACGAACGAACTTATGTACGTACGAATGCACAAAAGAACGAACAAACGATCGAACGCACGTTCGTATGAACGAACGAACGAACGAACGTAAAAACGCACGTATGTACCTACGAACGAACGAACTAACGAACGAACGTATATACGTACGAATGCACAAAATAACGAACTATAGATCGAACGTACGAACGTATATACGTACATACGTCCGTTTGTACGAACGAAAGTACGAACGCACGTACGTACCTCCGAACGAAGGAACTAACGAACGAACGTATGCACGTATGAATGCACGAAAGATCGAACGCACGTACACATCAACAAACGTATATACGTACGTACGTACGTACGTACGTTTGTACGAACAAATGAACGAACGAAAGAATGAACGTACGTACGATGAACGAACGAACGAACTAACGAACGTACGTACGTACGTACGTACATTCGTACGAACGTACGTACGAACGAAATTAGGAACGTACGTACGTACGAACGAACGAGCGAGCGAATGAACGTACGTACGAAATGAAGGAACGAACGAACGAACGATAGTACATACGAACGAACGAGCAATCGAACGAAGGATTGCAAGAACGGAATTAGGAACGTACGGACGAACGAACGCACGAACGAAAGTACGAACGTAAGCACGAACGAACGCAAGAACGAACGTAGGAACGTACGTACGTACCTACGTACGTACGTACGAACGAACGAACTAACGAACGAACGTATGTATGTACGAACGAACAAGCGAATGAACGTACGTACGTATGTACGAACGCACGATAGTACGTACGTACGAACGGACGAAAGAACGAAAAGAAGTAACAAACGAAATGAAGGAAGGAACGAACGAACGAACAAAATGAAGGAACGAACGAACGAGCGATCGAACGAACGAACTTAGGATCGTACGTTCGTACGAATGATATAAAGGACGAACGTACGTACATACGTTAGAACGGACGGAAGGACGAACGAACGTACGTACGAACGAACGTACGTACGAACGAACGAACGGACTTACGTACGTTCGTATTAACGTACGAACGGACCTTTGTACGAACGAATGAACGAACGAAAGTACGAACGTACGTACGATGAACGAAAGAACGAACGAACGAACGTACGTACGAACGAACGTACGTAAGAACGAGTGAGCGAATGAACGTACGTACGTACGTACGTACGAACGAACGATTGTACGAACGAACGAACAAACGAAATGGAGGAACGAACGAACGAACGATAGTACGTACGAACAAACGAGCGATCGAACGAAGGAATGCAAGAACGGAATTAGGAACGTACGGAAAAACGAACGAACGAACGTACGAACGTAAGCACGAACGAACGAACGCACGAACGAACGCAAGAACGAACGTATTAACGTACGTACGTACGTTCCTACGAATGAACGAACTAACGAACGAACGTATGTACGTACGAAGGCACAAAAGAACGACCAAACGATCGAACGCACGTACAAACGAACGAACGAACGTATATACGTAAGTACGTACGTTTGTACTAACGAATAAACGAACGAAAAAACGAACGTACGTACGATGAACGAACGAAAAAACGAACGTACGTACGATGAACGAACGTACGTACGATGAAGGAACGTACGAATGTAGGAACGTACGTGTGTACCTACGGACATACGAACGTAAGAACTAACGAACGAACGTATGTACGTACGAATGCACAAAAGAACGAACAAACGATCGAAAGCACGTTCGTATGAACGAACGAACGGACGTACGAACGAAATAACGAAGGAACGATCGTACGTACGTACGGACGATCGAACGAACGTAAGAACGCACGTATATACCTACGAACGAACGAACTAACGAACGAACGTATATACGTACGAATGCACAAAATAACGAACTGTAGATCGAACGCACGTACAAACGAACGAACGTATATACGTACATACGTACATACGTACGTTTGTACGAACGTACGTACGATGAACGAAAGAACGAACGTACGTACGAACGAACGAGCGAATGAACGTACGTACGAAATGAAGGAACGAACGAACGAACGAAAGTACATACGAACGAACGAGCGATCGAACGAAGGAATGCAAGAACGGAATTAGGAACGTACGGACGGACGAACGAACGAACGAACGTAGGAACGTACGTACGTACCTACGGACGTACGAACGAACGTATGTACGTACGAATGCAAAAAAGAAGGAACAAACGATCGAATGAAAGTACGTGTGTACGAACGCAAGATAGTACTACGTACGAACGAACGAAATGAAGGGACGTACGAACGCACGATAGTACGTACGTACGAACGAACGAAGGAACGATCGTACGAACGAACGAACGTACGTACGTACGATCGAAAGAACGAACGTACGAACGAACACAAGAACGAACGTAGGAACGCACGTACGTACCTACGAACGAAGGAACTAACGAACGAACGTATGCACGTACGAACGCACAAAAAATCGAACGCACGTACAAATCAACAAACGTATATACGTACGTACGTACGTACATACGTTTGTACGAACAAATGAACGAACGAAAGAATGAACGTACGTACGTACGAACGAACAAGTGAATGAACGTACGTACGTATGTACGAACGCACGATAGTACGTACGTACGAACGGACGAATGAACGAACGTATATACGTATGAATGCACAAAACAACGAGCTATAGATCGAACGCACGTACAAACGAACCAACGTATATACGTAATTTCATTCGTTAGTTCGTTCGTACGTACGTACGTACGTTCATTCGTTCGTTCCTTCCTTCATTTCGTTCGTTCGTTCGTATGTACGTACTGTCGTTCGTTCGTTAGTTCGTTCGTTCGTACCTTCGTAACCACGTACGTTCGTATGTTCTTCCGTTAAATTGTTCATTCGTTCGAACGTACATTCCTACGTCTGTTCGTTCGTTTGTACGTACGTACGCTCTTTCGGTGTTTCATTCGTTCGTATATACCTATGTATGTACGTACGTTCGTTCGTTCAATCGTTCATCCGTTCGTTCGTGCGATGATACGTACGTTCCTTCGTTCGTTCGTTCGTACGTACATACGTACGTTCGATAGTTCGTTCGTATGTACGTACGCTCATTCGTTACGTACGTACATATTTATGTACGTTCGTTCATTCCTTCTTACATACGTACCTATGTACGTACGTACGTTCGTTATTACCTTCGTTCGTTCGTAAGTACGTTCGTTCGTTCGTACGTACGTTCGTTCGTTCATCGAACGTACGTACATACGTTCGTTCGTTTGTATGTACGTACGTTGATTCGTTCGTACGTACGTAAGTTCGTTCGTACGTACGTAGTAACGTACGTACATATATATGTACGCTCGTTCATTCGTACGTACCTATGTACGTACCTACATTCGTTCTTAAGTACGTTCGTTCGTAAGTACGTACGTACGTTCGTTCGTTCGTACGTTCGTTCGCACGTACGTTCGTTCTTTCGTTCGTATATACGTACGTACTTACGTATATACGTTCGTTCGTTTGTACGCGCGTTCGATCGTTTGTTCGTTCGTTCGTTGGATCGCTCGTTCGTTCGTACGTACTATCGTTCGTTTGTTCCTTCCTTCCTTCATTTAGTTCGTTCGTTCGTACGTACAATCTTTCGTACGTACGTACACTCGTTCGTACATACGTACGTACGTTCATTCGCTCGTACGTACAGAGATATGTAGATGCTTTCGTTCGATTATTCGAGCGTCCGTACCTACGTTCGTTCTTTCGTACGTACGTACTTATGTACGTTCGTTCTTACCTACGTACATACTTACGCTCGTTCGTTCCTTCCTTCGTTCGTTCATAGGTCCGTTCGTACGTACTTACGTACGTACGTTTGTTCGTACGAACGTACGTTCGTTGTTTAGTTCGTACGTACGAAAGTAGTTCGCTCTTTTGGACGTACGTATTTACGTACATGCGTTCTTTTGTTCGTTCATACGTACGTACTTAGGTACGTGCGTACGTTCCTTCGATCGTTCGTTCGTGTATTCGTACGTACGTACGTTCCTACGTTCGTTCGTTCGTTCGTACATACCTAGCTATATACGTACGTTCGTTCGTTGGTACGTAAGTACGTTCGTTTGTTCTTTCTTTCAATCGTTCGTTTGTACGTACGTACGTACGTTCTTTCATTCTTTTGTTCGTTCATACGTTCGTTCTTTTTTTCTTTCGTACGTTCGTATGTTTGTTCGATCGTTCGTTCGTACGTACATACATAGGTACGTACGTATGTACGTTCGTTCTTTCGTTCATTCGTTTGTTAGTTCGGTCATTCGTTCGTAAGTTCATTCGTTCGTTCGAACGAACGTATGTTTGTACTTTCGATCATTCGCTCGTACGTTCGTTTATTCTTTCGTTCGTTCTTCCGTTCTTTCGATTACGAAGGCACGAACGAACTAACGAATGAACATACGTATGTACGTACGATCGAACGAAAGAACGTACCTACGTTGTTACGTATGTAAGATCGAACGAACGAACGAACACGAGAACGAACGTAGGAACGTACGTTCTTACGAACGAAAGAACGAACGTACGTTCGAACGAAAAAACAAACGTACGTGCGTACATACCTAGGTTTGTATGAACGACAGAAAGAACGAATGAACGATAGAACGTATGTACTATGTACGTACTTAAGTACGTACACCCGATCGAACGAACGTAAGAATACACGAAAGAACGAACGAACGATCGAAGGAACGTACGTACGCATGCTCGTACGTACGTACTCTCGTACGTACAAACGAACGAACGTATATACGTACGTACGTATGTACGAAAGAATGAACGAAGAAGCGAACGAACGTACGTACATACGTACGTACGAACGAACGAACTTTCGTACGTACGAATGAAAGAAAGATCCAACGAACGAACGAAAGAACGAACGAACGTACGTACGTACATACGTACGAACGGACCTATGAACGAACGATCGAACAAACAAAAAAAAAGAACGAATGAAGGAAAGAACGAGGGGACGAACGTACGTACGTACGAAAGAAATCTGGTAACTAAGATTAGTCCGTTTAGGCTACGTTGGTAAAACTTTAACTATGTATTTGACGACAAAAATGAAGACAGCGAAATAATTAGTGGTCACGTGTTTAATAAAACCTGAATGTTGTCTAATATTGGAGGGAATATTCTTTGGCAAATCAGCGTAATGACTTCAGAAAAGAGAGAAAATAGATGATTTAGTTGTGGTAAAAATTTCATCCGCAGAGCAAAGATGATACCATAATATATTAGGGCTGTAGGCGAGATAAAAAAAAACATACGCGCGGGAGTGGCTGTGTGGTAAGTAGCTTGATTACCAACCACATGGTTGCGGGTTCAGTCCCACTGCGTGGCACTTTGGGCAAGTGTCTTCTACTATAGCCTCGGGCCGACCAAAGCCTTGTGAGTGGATTTGGTAGACGGAAACTGAAAGAAGCCCGTCGTATATATGTGTATATATATATATATAT
>NC_069003.1:1480617-1482979 GCF_001194135.2 Octopus bimaculoides | reverse complement strand
TATATATATATATATATATATATATATTTAATGTTAAATCACTGAACGAGGTATTAACAGTAACTGCACGATAAAGTGAAGTATATTTGCCACTTAAATGGGGTTGACACCTAAGGGTGGACGTTACTGTTGCTTTTAGCCCCAGATGTTCTCCTGGGGCTAAAAGCAACAGTAACATCCACTCTTAGGGGTCAGCCACATTTAAGTGGCAAATATACTTCACTTTATATATATATTTATTTATTTATTGGAGGGAGAAAGAGTGATGAAAGACTAGATTCTATCATCCATGCGGGGAATGAATATGATGCGACAGGAATAAGATAACAGAAGCGATAATATTTTTTTAAAAAAACTGATGAAGCGTTAAAGCATGAAATAAAATGTATCCAATACGAAATAATGAAAGCAGTATTGATATAATATCTGGTAATGCCATAATGAAAATCTTTAAGTATTTATCTGAATAAAAATTAAAATTTGTAAAAAAAACACGGTGAAGTAGAATTCAATGGAATACTCTTCATTAGAGTTTCCTCATTGTGTATTTTATTGTACATCAATATGGAGATACGATATCACAATTTGGGGTAGAGTAGAGATGCCTATGCTTCGTTGAACAGTATCAAAAAGAGAGGTAAGTTTTCGGATGTACGTGCCAAGATCTGATTTAAAATCAAACGTTGAGAGATCGAAACCATCACGCATTGTATTTTATTGAAATTTTTTTCTCTTATTGTCCTTCATGCAATAACACGACACCACGTTGCTCCAGTTCACTCACCTGTAGAAATGAGATTCGATGTCGCTGGTGCTAAGCTGCATCGGCCCCTTTGCCTTTCCTTCGGATAACATCGTCGGCGTGGAGAGGGGAAGCTTGTATGCATGGGCGACTGCAGGTCTTCCATAAAAACAATTCTACGTTGTGCGTCGCGCCGGTGAGGCGAGTTTCCGTCCGACTTGTACACTGGAGGTGAACTTCTTAGGTGCACCCATGGTCATTCGTGATCGCCAGAGTCCAGTTCGAGTTATATACAAATACAAACAAGTATATGTATATATATGTGTATATATATGTATGCATGTATATATCTATACTAGTATAAATATATGGATTGTTATTTTTAGATTTATATATAAAATAAAATAATACACAGACAGGCATGCACACACACACACACACACACACACACGTACACAGTTACGCACACACAAACACGCATATATATATATATATATATATATATATATATATATATATATATATATATATATATATATATATCCTAAAAACCACACATGAAGAAGTCTGGCTGTGTGTGATTGCACCTAGTTGTCTTGCTTGTACAATTCTTCCGATATTAACAGTCAATGTGTGGGCAAGGGAGTGCACCCGTGCAGGCTTCTTTAGCGCGCCCACACGGCAGTGTGTGACGTCTTTATCATTTACGTGATAAATACAGCGCTTATATTGCAAGCAAATGATCATATGGCTATATTAGCTGGATATAATTGGATCTGCCAATTTTCGAAAAACGTCTTTGGACATATAGAATTGATAGTGTTTAGTTTCAATCTATATGACAGTTATTAATATATACAAACTGAATGGCTTCTGTATTTGTTAAAGTGTGTGTGTGCACGTGTATATATTTATGTATGTATGTATATAAGTAAGTATATATAATGTGCTTGCACACATTATTTTCTTGGAGCTGTCCCCGCGTTAAATCTCTCTATTTATTGCAGACATTAAGTAGCATAGATGCCGAGAATTTAATCTGTCTACCTTATAATATAAAATTCATTAGAGGCAATACACATAACATAACCTGTCATGCACACATACACACGCATAACACACGCAAACAACACACACGCACACATATATATATATATATGCGTGTATACATAAATATATTTAGATTTGTACATATGTATTTATGAACATATATCCGTATACATAAATACATATGAATTTACGAGTGTATATTTGTATGAAAAGGGACTCGTGTGTATGTATGAATGAGACTAACTTTGTGTGCCTGTGTGCGTTTGTATATACATATATACATATATATATATATATATATATATATATATATATATATATATATATATATATATATGTTTATATTTTATGGATATATATTTATTTATGTTGATATGTTTATATTTTATGGATATATATATTTATGTTGATATCTTTATATTTTATAGATATATATATTTATGTTGATATCTTTATATTTTATAGATATATATATTTATGTAGATATCTTTATATTTTATGGATATATATATTTATGTAGATATCTTTATATTTTATGGATATATATATTTATGTAGATATCTTTATATT
>NC_069003.1:1479684-1480352 GCF_001194135.2 Octopus bimaculoides | reverse complement strand
TATATATATATATATATATATATATATATATATATTTGTGTGTGTGAATATGCTTGCGTGCTCCTTAACAAAATTATCTGCGCACACAGATGCACACATTTCGTTTCAATAACCGAATGAATAAGAAAATTAAGAAGAGATTCACTTGAATCTATCTTCCTATTAGGGAGAATGTATACACACATAATTCTTCAGCATACTCGACATCTCCCCCATCAACACGCTGTCTCCTCGCTTCTAGACAAACATACAAATAACAGCATTGGAAGCCATATACATACAAGCGAATACACAAACGTGCGTATGCACTCACATATTTGACGTTTAGTATAAATATATGTAAGTGCATGATGCCCTTTTTTAATATTATTTATCCTTAGCGTTTTAAGACGAAATGCCTAATTTAATGCTTGCTATATGATTTGCTGTCTCTGTATATTTAACTTGTCACTCCGTCATTGAGTCTAGCAATAATTGTGCTGGCGTCCATTAAACTTGTAGCGTTTTTATACATACATTTACACAAACATAAATACATACAAAAATATAATATATACGTACGTGTGTTTGTGTGTACACATACACGCGCGTGTGTGTACGTGTGTGTGTGTGTGTGTGTGTGTGTGTGTGTGTGTGTGTGTGTGTGTGTGTGTGTGTGTGTGTGTGTG
>NC_069003.1:1475700-1479650 GCF_001194135.2 Octopus bimaculoides | reverse complement strand
ATATATATATATATATATATATATATATATATATATATATATATACATACATGTGTGTGTATGTTTCATTTTATTTTCAACGAACTGACTTGGAAGAGTGGAACTGGTGCCTAAACAAGGTGAAAACGTCTCCTGTTTAACTTCAGCAAAATATCTCATATTTTTATCGTTTCCTTTCTTTATTATCAATGTTGTGAGTGTGCTTAACTGGTTGATTTCACTTTCCAGAAGGTCAGTTTTTTTTGGTTTTTTTTTACCATGTATGGTATGAACAATTCACACGAAATTGCACTCATATTTGCACTGATAGACATATGTGTATGCTGATGAATACATATATACGTACACACATGTATACATACATACATATGACCATATTCACTGCTACATGTGCTTGTGTCGTCGAATATCAGTGACTTCGGTGTAACAACAGATTGCAAGATGTGCTGGATTCAAAATCGTGAAATCTTACAACTGATATCGGCAGGGTTTGAACAGTTGACAATTATAACAGTGTAACACAAAGTAACTCGAGAAATATGAGCCGATAAAAGCGTCAAAAAGTGTAGCCGATATATTTAATAACAGACTAGGTCTTGATCTGGTAAAAATATTTGCTAAACATGTACCTTCTTTTGATAGTTATTTGTTATATAATTAAGGGGTCGTTAATTACTATGATGAAAACGGTCTCTCTCTGTCTCCCTCTTTCTCTCTCTCAATAACAACATGTTATCTCTGTCATGCACGCATGCTCACGAATGGGGAGGTGCAATCCACAAACACTTACGTATAGATGACAGTATAACTCAATACAAAGCAACCGGATTAAAATGAAGAGAGACAAATATTTTCATAATCACTAGATTTGTTAAAATCATCTCAGTAGTAAGAATAAAATTTTGCAAATGAATATGTCGCAATGCCAGCTATTGAGTACGATGACTTTTGATACTGAAATAGATTCAGGTAAAAGAAAATACTCGTAACTGCAAAACGAGGAACCAAATTTTTAAAAAATATTAGCACAGTAGAAACAGAATATTATAGAGACCACATGATTAGACATTCGTAAACGTCTGAGTAAAGGCGTCAGCCGAACCTGGATGAGCAATATAAACATTAATTAGGATTACCCTCTACCATTCAAACGCAAAATCAAATCTGTAAAATGTCGCTTTTTATGATCATACCAAGTCGATTATATCCGTAGCAAAACAAAACAGAATAATTTTCTTTCGATATTGGTTTACGATCCAACCTGCCCAAGCCTAAAGGAAAAAAAATTAATAGCAGCATCACAAATGACGATATTAATAACAGTTGAACATCCATATTGAATATTCATAAAGGCACGCCTTCGCAAAGCCCGTACATTAGTGAAATGGACGATCCAGATACAAATCAAAAATAAAATACCTGTGGCTTTGAAACACAAAGCCTGCAGCACCAACAACCTTTCATTATTCAGTAACTGGTCATTGCCAATTGATGGAGTGCGAGGCATATTTCCGACTTCTAGATTGTAGATAAACAATGCCACGCATATAGATCACTTGGGAGACAATAGACCAATTATTTAGTGAGGGCTAATGTGTACTCTAAAAAATATATGCTTGGAGATGCATTAATGTAGCAAATCCGTTTTGCATACACCGAATCACCAAATTTCAGACGAACATTTCCCATCTTAGAAAATGAAAAAATGAAAATACTATAGAACTTCAATTTAGAAACAAGGTTACAAGAATATGCTGAATATATTATTCACGTTCTAATAATTAACAATAGGCTAATTGTTACTGACAATAAGTAACATAATGACTACAGCACTATGCAGAAATGTGCTAAACAAGGAGACCGAATTGGATTTTTAGCTCAAAATACAACAGAAGTTTTAAAATGTATATCGCATAGATAATTAACCCTAGTGACATTCACCCATTCCTGTAAGGAAATTGACGTAACAGGTATAATGTGAGACTAAGTTAACATTCTAAAAAATTGCAGAACAATTATCGGTAAATATGATTTGGTGGTGATGAAGGTAGCGGATTTGTAGAACTCTTAGAATACCGGACAAAAAGGTTAGTAGTATTTCTTCCGTCTTTACGTTCTTATTTCACATTTTATCGTCGTGAACTTTACTTTTTGCGCTTTCGGGGTCGATTAAATAAACAACAATCAAGTACCTCCCCGCCCTCACCAGAAAACGCTAGGCCTTGTGATTATATTAGAAATAATTATTTGGTGGTGGTCACGAGAGTGTCTGAGCGATGATTACGGCGTTGGTTCACGAGATCTTGACGGAGGTAACGTGGTGGCGATGATTGTGGCAGCAGCGTTGAGGATAAAGGCGGCGGTGGTAGTAATAGTAATAATGGTGATGGCTGTGGTGATGCTGGTGATGATGGTGAGGAACTTATTTTCGTTAGTGGTGGCAGTGATGATGTTGGTGATGAGGGTGGCGCAGAGATGAAACTGGTTGTAGTGGTTGTGATTTTGGCCTTGAGAATGGCTGTAGAAAGGTTGATACTGATAGTATTGTAGTCGGTGGTGGCGGGGAGGGGTAGAGTTGCCATTAATGATCTTCGTGTTTGTGTGGGTAACAATGGTGGAACGTTACACATTAATGATCAACTTTGAACTATTTTACGAACGCTAAACGTTCTCTGCAACCGCAACGAACATACGAGTTAAACACTTGTATTCTACTTTTCCTTGAAACGTCGAACATGCTTATTAACCATAAATGCTTTGGTGGAGATTGAAAATATTCCTTAACCATCAATGTTCTTAATTTCGAACATTTATATCGACGTTTCCCATGATTTACCTGAATCTTGCTTCAAGAAAAAAATATCAACGTAGTTCTTCAACTATGAGTTATATAGAGATAAAAAATCGATGGGAATAACGTCAAGGAAAAGAAGTTGGAGGAAAAATAGAATTATTGTAATAAATATTATTTTATTATCGTGCACATGCTCAGCATCAGCTTCAATTTATTTATCTTCTCCATCAGGATCATCGTAACTTCCATCCTCCTCATCACCTTTTTGAACATCGCCATCATTATCCACCATCATTGTCAACTCTAGCGACATCATTTCAACCACCAACAACAACAACAACGACAACAACATCATTATTCCACCATGGTAAAGTCAGTAACAACACTGCTGTCGCCACCACCGTTCGATTATCAACATCACCACACTGAAAGCGACTATGAGTATCACGACCACCACCACCGCCACTAAAGATAAAAGCAGAAATCTCTTCTCATGAGGCACACTATTCTGTCTTTTAATGAAGAGACGTTGGAAATGTGGTCGCTGCTCACAGGAAGAATTTTGCAGGGCCATGCCTGTAAAGACTTTGGTTATAAATTCCAGTGATCTGATTCCAGTTGAAATTAAGTAGTAACTAGTAACACCAGCCTCAACCATTTATTCGGGCCATCATAAATCCTTCAAAATTTCTCTTCACCAAGGCGCCGAGCTGGCAAAAGCGTTACCACGCCGGGCGAAATGCTTAGCGGTATTTCGTCTGCAGCTACGTTCCGAGTTCAATTCTCGCCGTGGTCGATTTTGCCTTTCATCATTTCGGGGTCGATTAAATGAGTATCATTTACACACTGGAGTCGATGTAATCGACTTAATCCCTTTTGTCTGTCCTTGTTTGTCCTCTCTATGTTTAGCCCCTGTGGGCAATAAAAAAATATTCTTCTTCACCAAAATCCCTACTACATCTACCATCACCAGCAACACTGCAACACATCTCCATCACCGACACAGCGTCCATGGTGACTAATAAAAAAACATCAAACCCCCCACCAATAGCAAAACCGTCGCTAGTAATCTTGCCGCCGCCAACAGCACCAGCATCAATATACCCACCAATTCAATCACACAAACCAGCACCGACACCATCTCCACGACCAACAC
>NC_069003.1:1472725-1474913 GCF_001194135.2 Octopus bimaculoides | reverse complement strand
GATATTATGTAACAAATATATATATATATATATATATAAATTACATACACACACATACACATTTATATGTATATATCCTATGTGTTTCGACTTGTCGAATTTTTATCTTTCTAGAAATCGGGCGCTGTTGTTGTTGTTGTTGTTGTTGTTGAAGTTGTCCATGATCTTGTAAGTGCTGCTGCTGCTGGTGGTGCCATCATAATTGTAATTATTGTTATTGCA
Organism: Octopus bimaculoides; assembly: GCF_001194135.2. Lineage (NCBI taxonomy): Eukaryota > Metazoa > Mollusca > Cephalopoda > Octopoda > Octopodidae > Octopus > Octopus bimaculoides. Next base: position 1,474,691 of record NC_069003.1, on the reverse strand, counting down.
ACATCGATGTCGTCACTCGATTCCGTACGGTTAAATAATTCTCTCTCTCTCTCCGTAATCAATAAAGTTGCTACATTTTTTAGATGTTGTTGTTGTTGACGTCTTCATTATTTCTGTCGATGGTTTCATTGGTGGTAGAACAGGCAGAGATTGCGGCGACACAACCTGGTTGACTTGTAGCAGATTAGATATCCGTGTTCGGTCTCTGGTGGTACTAGTGACAGGCTTGTAATATGCAATGATCGTGGTAGCGTAAGTGGTATTCGAGATGGTGTTGATTGTAGTAGCGGTAGTGGCAGTGATGAGTGGTGGTAGCGGTGTTTTAGTAATTGTGGTTGTTGTGAAGGCAGAGTGTGAAGTCAAGCTTGATGGTAGCTGTAGTAGCAAAAGTTATAGCAGCGGTGGTGGTACTGGTCACACATTTTGTAAAACGACTAATGGAATACAATCGCATATGTATATTCATTATGCTTCTTAAATTGATATCATCATCGTCATTAGTGTCAGCTGCAAGAATCAACGGTAGCAGTAATAGCAGTAGTGTTGGTACTACTATAATTCGCATGAAAAGAAATTATTGCTCTTTCCCGTCCTTTTATTTATTTTTATTTTTTTTTGCCTTTATTTTTACAATTATCATTTTCGTCCTCGCAATCACTATAAACGTCATTGGAGATTTTGATCTTTTTTCTTGATGTACATTAAATTTATCTTCTACCCCCTCTTGTACATCCTCTTCGCCTTCCACTTCTTCCTGTTCTACCCTCTTCATCTTCTACATCCTCTTCGTCTGTCTCCACTTCATCTTCTACATCCTCTTCGTCTCCCACCTCATCCCCTTCTACATGCAATTCGTCTTCTACTTCTACCTCTTCTGCACTCACTTCGTATCACTTCTTCCTCTTCTACATCCACTTCATCCCCTTCTCCCCTTCGCCTTCATCCCCTTCGCCTTCATCCCCTTCGCCTCCCACTTCTTCGTCTTCTATTTTTCTCCGTCCTCCTCTTCTTCAGCATCATTGTCATCACCATCATCATAATTGTTGTCCAGGATTATTTCTTTGTTATTGTTTTGCAGCTAAATTCTTGTTGCGGTTCGTTCTGTTGTTTATAGAATTTTTTTTTTAATTGTGAAAACTATTTATGAGTATATGTATATAAATGAGAATATATGAACGCGTGTGTATATCGTTTCATTCATATTATTGTATATAAGTATGTCGGTGTTTGTATTTCTCTGTGTGTTGTGCGTGAGGTGTAGCAGTGCATGGGTAATATATAAGTACTGCTTTTACCATTTTCGGAAACAGCACGGTTTGAAATACGTATTCATAAAATTACATCGAAATAGCTCCGTTTATGTTTTGACTGCCGTACGAAACACTTAAGGTCGTGTATCAACTAAACTCACTTGAGAATTGAAATGTTTATAATTTGGTTTTTCTATTTAGTTTAAAGTAATTTCTTTCTAGGCGATTGTTGTTTATTTTATTCTTGTTATTATTTAATCATCTATTTATTTATTTATTGTTATTTAAGTTTATTTCTGCTACACTTTGACAGATTAGGCTAATTATTGTAGACTATATATGGTTTTACTGCGTCAACTTTTGCAATTCTGTAAATAATCATAATAGTATGTTATAAGGTTGGAGCTTATAAGCGATCACCGTGCAATGACTAAAGAAAATAGTCCAATAATGGGGCATACGAACCCTCGACGGAAAAAAGTATGTTTCACCGCCCTCCGACGCGTAGGAAGCCGTCGAGGGCTCGTATGCCCCATTATTAGACTATTTTCTTTAGTTATTGCAGAGTGATCGCTTACAAGATTATAAATTATTATTAATATTCTTCTTCTTCTTCCTCTTCTTCTTATTATATGTTTGAATTTTGCTTTGTATTTGTACAACTTGACTCCAGGTCTCAACACTAATATATATATATATATATATATATATATATA
>NC_069003.1:1471006-1472489 GCF_001194135.2 Octopus bimaculoides | reverse complement strand
TATATATATATATATATATATATATATATATATATATATGCTTGTGTGTGTGTATACGCTAGACAGTAGTTTATCTCCCGCACTTCACTCAATGCAACAATATAGATACATTATTTACATCTGACGAAGAAATGTCCTTATCTTGTTTGTTGTTAACGCAACCTTTCAGTTGATACACTCTCCAGCCTTCATCAGGTGTCTTGAGGACATTTCGAACCTGGGTTCTCATTCCTAAGGTATTTTCCGATATTATTATTATTATTATTATTATTCAGGCCTGGAATCGAACTCCGAATCTTGGATGTAGAGAGACAAAATGAAGGGGATGACGGAGAACTTATAATTATTTATTTCTGATAACGCTGGAGTAACGTACACCCTGCTTTTCTAAGAAGGGAACTCACAAACTGAAGCACCTGAGTCTAATATTCAAAACATGATGTTAATCAAAATCCATAGTTGTATATAGATACATAAGCATCTGCTGATAGATAGACAGATAGAGAGAGAGCTAGATGGAGAGAGAGAGAGAGAGAGAGAGAGAGAGAGCTAGATAGAGGGAGAAATAGATAGCTAGCTAGATAGATAGATAGATAGAGAGAGAGAGAGAGAGAGGTAGATAGATACAAAAGAATGTTGGAATCGCGCTTGCGATTGTTCCCATAGGTTTGAGACTAGATCTAAGCAAAAATATATTCTGTTCAACGGTAAATACCGTTTCCATGCAGGTAATAATATCTACCTGTCAAAGAGTAATGATACCTATTCCATTTGACGTCACTTTTTCTTCGGCTTGCTTCTTTGTGTAATTGCTATTTATCTCTGCCTCTAATTCTCTCTTCTTCTCAATGCTTCCCCCATCGACCCCACCCATTCGAATTCCGTGTGTTTGTGTGTGTGTGTGTGTATATATATATACGCATGGACGTATTTAGGCATATGTGTGTGTATGTATATATATATATACACACATATATGTACAAATATGTATTAATGCATATATGCATACACGTATATATACAGACACACATATGTATATACATACAAACAGAATATACATACTCATCCATATATATATATATATATATGTATACATGTATGTATATATATATATATGCGTGTATTTGCAAGTTCTGACGTATATTTCAACATGTGTGTGTTGAGAATTTGTATGTATGCATGCAGTTGTAATTTTTTAATTTTTAATATCTCTGCATGTCTTGATATATATTATTCAATTCCTGCACTTACTTTTCAAATTCTACACACACACACACACATATATATAGGCGTATGCTATTAAATGCGCTCAAATTGATACATCTATACAAAAGTCCGTGTACGTTTTCATGTATATGGTTATATATACTCAGATACGTGTTTGTGCACTTGTATATCGCTGTATCTTTTGTGTAGTGTGTGCATAAAACGAATGCGTATTATATATGTGCATGCTTATCAATATGTAGAGATATCTGATCTA
>NC_069003.1:1469234-1470704 GCF_001194135.2 Octopus bimaculoides | reverse complement strand
ATATATATATATATATATAATCAGAGTAAGCACATAAGTGCGAAACAAGGTGGAGAAAATAGTACTCGAATACCGTAGGTAGAGTAATATGCTTTATTAAAAGTTGCAAAAATATCCCTAAAATTGTTACTCGGCGTTTCACGTTCCCGTTCGTCGGAAAGTTTTGTTTAGAATTTAAGCAAAAATGTCCGAGGAATGGAAACGTGAAACTGAGAACTGTTCATCAAAGAAGGACATAGAGCAATGCTCTGAAATCTCTGGTCGGAATGTATGCCAGGTGCTGAAATTCATTGGAGGATTTTAGAACAATACGGAGAAAGTGTACTACCGCTTAGAAGTCTGTATGAGTGCATGAACAAGTTTAAAAGTGGTCGAACAAGCGTGATGCAGCAAGCTCGATTTTGTTCATCATTATCATCACTCGGATCACAGCCGTTTGTTGTTCTATAGTGCACATTGCGAGTAGAGCGGCCATGCTTACACTGTAAAGCCAGAAAGAAATATGTCGCGATCAAGCTCAAACTTCGATCACTTGACCACAATAGTACCCACTATAAGCGCGCATGCGCAGAAGGCAGTATGACAACATAAATAAAAGAAGCTATGGCGAGAGGGCGGATTATTTTCGACTTTTCGTTTAAATAAAATGCATGTATGTATGATGTATGTACGTATGACTGTGTTTGCATATATGCACATACTTATTCAAGAGGTTAGCGATACTGCAACCTACACTATATTATGTACATACTGATATGCATATATATATACGTATATGAAAACCCTAATACATATATACATATGCATGGATAGGCTGATTTTCGGGTTGTCAACTTTTTAATGCTGTCCAGGGAAGGGTTGTCTACATGTGGCAAAACGTGTACCAAAAAAGTTCTGATCCCAGGCGGTTTCTCGTACAAGACACTCAGTTAAAGACAGAAAGGAAGAGAGAACGAGATATAAGTAAGAACCGATTTTAAAATTGATTTATCCATTCTGAAATGGTGTAAATTTAAATTGATGCTTACCGATTTTAAACCCAGATTCAAGGGAGCAACATCTACCAATAGAAAGCAGTGTCTCCTCTTTCATAGTACGTTCATGGATGCCTGCATGCACACACACACTAATATTTGTGTGTAGGACAAATATATGTTTGCTAGTCTGTCTGCCTGTATATACGAACACACACAAACTCACACATATATATGTGTACACACAAACACACACGCATATACTGCAGTGACAGTATAGCAAGGCTGCATTTGTATAAGTGAGCAGTCACTGCAGAGGAAACACGTGTGGGTCATTATAATGTGCTGTGTATAACAATAAAATATATTTTAGGGTTATACAATCTTCACATATATATACATACACACATATATATATATATATATATAAATGTCAGCATACGTGTGTATGTGTATATATATATATATATATATATATATATATATATATATATAT
>NC_069003.1:1466097-1468787 GCF_001194135.2 Octopus bimaculoides | reverse complement strand
ATAGGAGAATATACAAAAAATAACAACAGACGAGGACAGGTGGTGTAAATAACAAAAGTATATATTAGTATGACGCTCGGGAATACGGAAAGTCTTTGACGTTTCGAGCTACGCTCTTCAACAGAAAGAATACGGAGACAAGGAGAAAAACACGGAGAAAAAAAATTGAATAGTGTTCAGTCAACGGTCAATCATAATAATGGCCGATCATAACAATGACTGACCGGAAGTTAGAAATATATATATATGTCAATAGTGCTATATATGCACTGCGAATACAAATCTACAAGCAGATGTACACATAATTATACATAGAGTGGCAGGTAGATCCGCTGCATATTTAGAAATAAACACGGGAACAGGAACACAAGTAAATATTTATAAATATTTATGTCTGTGCATGAACGCATACATATACACATACCTACGTATGTTTCTGTGTGTATATATGTTTATATATATATATCAGTGTATGGGAGGATATTTATGCGGCCGTATGCAGTATACCGCAGCTTAAGCCTGAAGAAGGATTAAATAAAACAAAACAAAAACTGGAATTATATGTTGTCTAAATAGGCAATTATGGTTGCGGTATAACCGCCATTGTTATCCAAGTCTACCATTTTCATGGTTTGTTTTTATGCAAATTTAAATTTTCTTTTTTTCTAATATTGCTCTTTATTTGGAGTGGATTTGTTGTATTCTTTATTTTTCTACAATAATGTCGATTTAATTCCGTTCTCCCTGTTACATATAGAATTTCATCTTCATTTATTTAGTTATTATATTTTAATATTTATTTTCATTATTAGACGTTTACTTTTGCTGTATTTGTTGTTATTCAACAATATTTTAGTTTTATATTTTAAATTTTTAGCTTCGTTTTCATGCTTTCATTTTGAGTCTTCGCGCATATTCGTTTCCTTTTCGCAGTATTTTTATTTGGTTTGTTCAAACCTGTTTCTATTTGTCCTATTATATTTATTTCTTTTATTTTCTTATTTATGATTATTTATTTCATCGATTTATAAAGTACGCTTATGTTATTCTTTGTTATGTTTTTATTCTACATTCCCGATGCTCTACTCAGTACTTATGCATATCAGTGAGAAACGCCATATAATACCATCATGGGATAATATATTAACATTATTATATGTGCATTACATTCGCTTAATGATAATGAACAATTAATTCAGGATCACGTTTATAGTATTCTTATTTTTAATTTTATTTCATACTTCGAAAGTGATTGCTTATTGTAGATATTATTTTTAGAACAACAATATTAAACATGATGATCATAATAACATTCATAATATTACAAATAATAATATTCATAATAATAATTTGCAATACTATGATAAGGAACAAGTAATATATATTTAATTGAAACTCTGATGATTATACAGTTTCTCTTGATGTCTCCATAGAACTAGAATATAACATTTGTGAAATAGGAACAACAGTTCTAACGCCATATTAATTACACTTGACCGAGTTTGCTATTTCAGTTTAAGTACAATTTGTTGATAGGTAATTTTCCGAAAATTCTCTCTCCCCCTCTTTCTCGCTCATATACAAACATTTGTGCTTGCTTAGGTGTACATACGTACACACATACATATATATATATATGCATGCATACATATATGGTGGCTGTCGAATCGTTAGACGAGTATGGCCATGGCTGACAAAATAAAGTGTATCACAGAATTATATGTTGTGAGAACGACAACGACTCTTGCATATCGCTGTAGACTTATACAATTCGTTGAACGCTTGATGTTCCTACGAGTCGTTCTCTGGACTCTCTCATGTGCCTAAATAAACCTGACTGATTTATACATTTACACATCTTCTCTGGCAGACAGTGATTGTGAGGTTGACACTAGCAAGGAGGTCGCTGTAGAGCACAATGTCCTTGTTATTTGGCAGAGAATAGAATACTGTTAGGTGCCTGTGTCTCGGTTCCACCACTGAAGAACGGCAGATACCGATACTATCAGCCGGAGACATCTATGACTAAGGCAGTTTAACACACGCGGATATATGATATCTCAACTCCTTTCCAATATTTTTTTTAACTGATGTTATTTTACGAGATAAACATGTGAATATACCTTTGCAATACAACTGAAAACATACTTTAAGCGCGCTTTCCAAACCAAAGATCTCATTAGGACCACTAGAAAATAGAGAAATATTGTTATTCTAATCGCGTCCATACCAGTGAAGCGATTTGTATTTAGAGAACCGCTACACCCCATTGTCTGTGATTTCATCGTCCGGGGCATTAATAAGTTTTAGCTGTAAAATTATTTTCTTATCAAAAATAAGTACATAGTCGCGAGAGAAGGACGTAATTTATGTTTGAATACGTTTGCTAGTTTGTGTCTTTTTAGATTATATATGCATATCGATATATATGGGTGAGTGTATTATACATATAAACACACATACAGAAATACAGATGTATGCACACATACTCGCGCGAACAATTCTCACAAACGCAGATAAGTACACATTTAGATATAAACGCCTAAATGTATATACATGTGTTACAGAATAAATGCCTATATATTAATACACATAAGCATATATATATGTTTGTAGTGTCTCGTCCACACATATGATTGTGTATATATATATATATATATATATATATATATATATATATATATATATAT
>NC_069003.1:1454577-1465642 GCF_001194135.2 Octopus bimaculoides | reverse complement strand
ATATATATATATATATATGTACATACAGAGAGACACACATACACACATACATATTTGCACAAATAAGAAATGAAAAGAAAAGTAACGGAACAAAATGGCGCTTAATTTATCCTTTTTGAAAATATAAAAAAAATATAAAGTAAATGAGATATAACAATCAGAGATGAGAAAGGAAAGAGAGAAAGACCTGAAATCACGAGGGAAATCTCTTTTAGGATGTTGAACGTATGTGATGCTGATGGTATTTCAAACATAAATAATATATTTCTGTCTAAAAAGCGCGTAGGTACTGTGTGGCGTGGGTGCTTGTGCGTCTAGTTTTCTTTTTCCTGTGTATCTATCATTATGTGTGTATGTGTCTGTATATGTTTGTGTGTATCATTGTGAATGTATGTATATGCACTTTGTATGCATCTATTGGTATGTATCCGTAGTGTGCGCGTTTACGATTGTTAATCTCTGTTGCATTGTATTTGTAAGTGATTCTATTTTCTCATTCCATTCTCTAGTTTATTTAGTTATTATTTTCGTTATTGTTGTAATTATGAAAATTTGTTGCTCGCTTTTGATGTTCTTTTGATTGTGTTGGTGTTGCACTTGTTTTCTTTTTGTTACTATTATTGGTGTTTATGTTGTTGTTGATATTGTGGTGGTTATTGATAATGCACTAAATTTACCTCACGGAAGTAATTGCATTTCGTCTTCGTGGCTGTTGGTATTAATCATGGCGTCCACATTATCGTGTCACTCTTCTTCTCGATATTTAACTGGTTGCACTGGCTTCTGTTGCTGCGTAGCCTTGTTCGCACATAAGTGCGTAGGCCACGTTCTATGACATTCCTATACAGAATATCTGAAATTACTCTAACGCTACCTTTTTTCTCATATTTTAAATATCCCTCTGTCATGAAGAGGGCAGAGACAGCAATATGCTGGAAGACTATGCAGCTATTTTTCGAATGATGCATATAGGCATCTCCTGTGGCCAAATCCAAGCCTTTTTTGTTGATTATATCGACGATGTTGGCAGCATGTGGATCGTTATAATATATTGCCACTCAGAGTTCTTTCAGAGTTTGTATTGCAAAATGCCGTAGACCTGTTTCTGTTGTTAGATCTTATGCAATGCGTTAGTTTGAAAGAAGACATAAAGAGTAAAACTTCATCCACCTGCATTTAAATGTTCTCGTTATGTTAATCTGGGACGAAAGTTTTGGCTTTGCTGCTACATATAGATTTCTCTAAAATTTGTCAGTTATAATAGCATACTGTCATTCGAAGTATCTCCGCCAAACAGTTCATACTGGATTCCACTAGCAGAAATATCACAGTCACTTCATGAGATCACGCAATACAAAATGAAGTACGTCTTGTGATTTGGATGAAAAGCCTCAACGCCATTCTCAGTAAAAAAAAAGTTTGATTAATTGATTGATTGGAAACTGCATACTGATTTGTAAAGCAGTGATGACGAAAACACCCTAAAAAATTTCTCGAATTTAGGCAGCCATAACTGAAACTCAAGAGTTTGTATAATCGATTATATGACAAAACATATGCTCCTAAAGAGATCGAAGAGATACGCAAACAGAAGAGTGAAGGGGAACCGAAATATCGACCTAATAAATATTGAATTTCACGAAAATTGATATTCACGATGTGCTTTCACGGAAAGAAATTCGCCCTCAAATAAAATTCACCTTCGAATAAAAAACAACATTTACATCCGATTAATTGCAGTGTCAGTTTTTAATTCAAAATAGAAACAGCTCTGTTCTGCAGTTAATGTATTCTATGAATGTGACTTAGATCATGTATGAATACCTCTACTGAATAACTACTTGTAATTTAGATAGTAGGCAAGCAGTTTTGAGGAGACTGTGATTGTAGAAACCAGCAAGCTCTCCCTCTGAGTGGCACCTCAATTTATCGGTTTCCAACGGATGAAAGGCTAATTTGGCAGAACAAGAAAGGGACATAACAAATATGGTGAGGCAAATGTTTTCGATGATCGAAACTGTTTATCATCTCACCAGTCACTCGCAAACAGTACCAAGAGATCCAAATTAAAAACTTTTGGAACATTCCAATGATATACTACATCACATTCACCAATATAGTATCGTCCGTCCAGATTATTTGGGTTATTTTGCTTTAAAATTATAGGCAATTCATACGGTTATTTATAAATCACAGAGATTTCCACATGAAACACTTTCAAAAATATTATTACGCATTTCTTCACGAATTCATAAATATAATTGTTAGTCTTTTCTCACTCGACACCAGAATAACTGATACATCTAACTGAAACCTTTACTCAAACATCTAACTGAAGCCGTGTGCAGTTATCACCGTGGATAGTGCATACACTACGTATATTCGTACATATATATTCCTCTGCATAACATTGAACTATATTTCTGAGATCCAATTTAGTGTCTTTTTAGCCCAACAAGTGCTTTCAGCTTTATGCAATGATTATAGTGAAGACTAACGTAACGCGGTGAAATGCTCAACTCCCCATATTGCTAGAGTATGACGTGGATTCCTTGCATCGCTCTTTCAGCATTTCCAGTGTTGACTCTTCTTTACATGCAAAACACACAGATTGATTTGCTCCGTCTAATCCCATGTTAGCAATCCACGCTCCCCATCAAGACTAGTTTTCCACATTCTCACACAGTTTACCAGTTGGCTCATCACTACTTCTTTCTCCATTTTATCCATTATCTTCTTTCCATCTGCTTCCATTCGCGGCGTTACCATCTCATCCTACATCCGTTAATATATCATTCATTCCTCTTCATTGCCATTTGCATATTTAATTCTTGCTACTATGTAAGATTAATATTTACATTGAGACATTTTTTCCTCAATATTAAACATCACATCCTTCTACGTTTATGTATGTGTGTCAATACATGTGTTAGTATATAAATGGTCACACACACACATACACGTGTATATAAATTATGCATACATATATATATATATATACACACAAATACACGCCAAACACACACATATATATAGATATATTTAACTTATATTTTAATGCTATGCATATCTCGTAACCTCTAACCGCACACGCTGCATCAGAGGCACAATGTATGCATGTACGAGTGTACATTTTCCAAATGTGTATATATATATATATATATATATATATATCTTTATACACATATGCATATATATGGATATATATATTATTTATAAATATATAAATATGTATAAGTATATATACATACATATGTGTATGTGTATATATATATATATACACATGTATACACGTATATATATATATATATATATATATATATATATATATATATATATATATATATATATATATATATATATGTATGTATAAATATAAATATATATATCGATATGCATGCATATATAAGTGATTACATTCTGCTTGTTTCCGTGATGCGTGTGTAGGTGTATGTTTAGAGATATGAACAGAACGCAGTAACACTAAGTAAATGGAAAAATAAATAAATAAAGAAGTAAATAAATAAATAAATTGAATGCAGTATGACAAAAGTGTGTTGCAGACAATCATTAATCTTAGATGGAACATTATTGAGTGAATGTGGACAACAAGAACTATTATTTCTCGAACATCAAAGACTATTCTAGTTTGCCGCAATTTCAGCATGTAATTGTTGGCAATTAACAGCACTCTATCGATATTTTTGCAATACACACATATATTGGGTATACTTGAAAGAAAGCGTTTTAGGAAATATTGCGGCAAAAACACGCAAAAGTACCTACACATGTAGACAAGCAAATCTCTTTCTCCATATAGATATGCATGTGTATGTACATGTGTAAATATACATACATGTACCGAAACTTATATATATACATATAAATTCTTACATATACATATGTATATACCTACTTATTGGTTTACACACACACACACACACACACACACACACATATATATATACACGTGTGCGTGTGTGTGTATGCGTGCGTGTGTGCTTTTGTGGAAGACGTAGGACACGAATGCCAAATGTGACGAAGATACTGCTTGATTGAAGCCGAAAAAATACTTCCCTGTTAGTCAGAGTTTTACATATCTATTCATCAGACAGTTGCGACCATACAAGTAGAAAACATATTCACTACTCTATCTTACATCAGTTCTGATGAACAGTCACATGATATTCTGAGTAAGTGTTTGTGAAGATTTTTTTCAACCTCAATAGATATCATTTTTATATTTTTTGTTTTCGTCTTTGCGCCTGCATATCTACATACGAGTGTGTGAGCGTGTGTATGTTAGTATACGAAAAAAGGTATAATGCACTTATTTTGAATTACGGATTAATACCCCATCGTATGAAATGTAACAGGTATTGTATTCCTTCTAGTTCAATGACTGATTACTAGACGCGTGTGTGCTTCCTAAGTCCACTTTCTGCATTCGTGTTTTACAGTTTTTTTCATTGTTTTTGCTCCTATGTGTTCAAATTCGGATTAATACCTCATCTGTTTTTATTTTATGTTCATTGTCAGAAAATCTTTCGTCATATCCCTGTGACCTCCTCGGAAACTCTACATCCGACCTGTCTCCTCCAGTGCTATTTAGTGCATTCAGAGAATGGACTAAACAGAATGGGAGGTGACACATGTGATAGCAAAATAATAAACCTGAAGCGAAGAGTGTGTAGAGTGTGTGTGTTTCTTTGGCAAGAAAAACCTGACCATTCTCAAATATGACAATATTTGTTTCAACACAAAATTTCCCAACAGGAATCTGGCAAAACGAATACATAAAGGTAAATTTTGTGTAGTAGTTCTATTGTAAACATTGACTCAGGTGAACGTATACGCCTTCTTAAGTTACTGTCATTTCGTGTAATACATATACCATTAGAACGTAAAACAGTCAAAATGTGTGATGTAAATATATTACTGACTCATTTTGTTTTTCTTTACTTAACAGGAATTGAAGAGAGCTGTGGATAATAGGTTGCCATTTTATTGATCTCGTCTCATCAACGAAGTACAGACTCCCACTTGGATGCCAAAGGAAAGATGAAAGAAATATTAAGTATTTGTACATTTGTTGCCATAGTATGATCGAATTCTTTAGAAAATAAATACCAAATGGAATGTCAACTCTATGAAATTGAATAATTAATTGCTGTCCCTGAAATAACAATTAATTATCTGAATATAATAAAAAACTATAAATCGCCCCTGACACACATAAAAATACGAGTGAGTTGTACTTTAAAAGTACATTTTTCACAAGACAACCAAGAATGGTATACTTTCTTGGCAACAAGGCACGCAGCAAAATCATTGAATTATTTTAACGGAGAAAAAATTTAACATTATACTACAAAATGAAGCAGCATGATAGAGTTGTGATCCAACCAATTTTTTTCTTCTCCAGCATTTGAAATCAAATGGAAGAGGTGGAATGTTAGATATTGCTGCTTGTCTTCATGTGTTCAAGATACAATTGGAAATGGCTAGTAGATATATAGAATCGCTTGATTTCCAACATGTGAAGAATTGAATAATGGAATAGCACTCTGAATTTCAAGGCAAAGAATTAGACGAGATTGGCAGGGTCAGTTGTTAACCAACAGCTACGGAGAGGGCCGTATTACAATATATGGCTCACTACATTACAAAACTCACGCGAGGATCATTGGCGGTGAGATTGGCGTTTATGAGAGAATATGCATTTTTGGCCTTCCGGGATAACTGACAACGACATGGTCCCGGGATTAACTTGGGAATAATGGTTATAATTCGAAACCATGTCTGCCATTCTGCCAGACTAATAAGATAATAATAATGCAATACAGAATCATTAAGTATAATGCATGTGGCGGTAATGATTAAAATGATTGTGGTACATCGGATATCTGAAAACGAAACAGAATTCCAACAAAGAAAATCTATCTATCCTTCTAAAATCTATCTATCCTTCTAAAATAACAATGTAAATAACTTATATTTTCACTTTGCTGGCAGAAAAGTATTTACTCAGAATTATTAGAAAACATATGATTTACAGAGCTCTTCGGAAATAAGAACATTTGCATATTTATCACATGACAAGATAAGTGAGAAGAATTTTAAAGACCCACTTTCGCGCCAAACGGCATCTGTAAGCGAACTTGTATCTGAAGGTGCAGTGAAGGTTCTTGTCCGAAAATGTCTGCATCTCAAGACAGAGAATATCTTCCTGGGAACTGAATGTAAGTTGTTGCTCTTAACCTTGACATTAACACCACTTACGCTTCGTCAAGGTCAGGGTGACCAAGTTTTTCAGGTGACTGGATGCTTTATGATAAAATCGCCCTTCATAAGTGCAAGTGGGGAACTGGAAAGATATTTAGCTTCAACGCTGACGTTCTATGGACCTTATCGGAAAGGAGAAGGATGAAAACGTCTTCGAAACCTGCTTAGACGTTTGGAGCTCCCTTATAGATAGATTCTTGGTGACCGGAATTTGACAATAACAAGATAAGCCTATAGGATAAGATCATGTATTTATATAGGAAAATTTATTAGGCTGTTAAACGTTGCTAAGATGTCCACCATCTGATTATGATCGGATACACAACCTACATAGGTCCCATTGGTAACCGATTCAAACATAAGTGTTGGGATTTGACTAAAAATTTTCATAGCCTTGATCCTGCACGGCTGAAAATTAATGATGAAAAGGTGTAAAAGATAAAATCACAAATCATGTTATGCTTCCCTGCTTTGCATATTTATGTGATTTTAACCTTATTTTGCTCACAACATTTCACCAGCTGCAAATCCCTTGCTGGCTCTTTGCATTTTCTTCATATATATTATGTAATTGTTTTGCTTTAATAATTCGGCTTTGTGCTATCCAATGTTTCTTGGGCCCTTGCGGCTAATAAAGGAAGCTATTATTATTTTTACGACCATTATTATTATCATTAGTATTGCCGTTTTGGGTGAAACAGTATAAATAATATATCATATATAAAAAATAACGAAAGGAAGATAAAAAGCACATTTATAGTATTGCACAAAAAACAACAAAAAAGTCTCAGATGAAATGTGTGACATCAGCTCCGTTACCAGACACCCGTATCAGATAAGTGAAGTGTGATAGCGTTTCATGTTGTTATATGATAATTGCAACGCCAGACAGTAATAATTTTAAATGATTGATTTACTTGGAAGATATAGTTATGTGTCTCCCTCTGTGTGGACTTGTGCATATATATTTGTGCGTTGGTGAATGTGTATATATGATTATGGACGTGCGTATATATATATGTGTGTGTGTGTGTATGTGTGTGTGTGTGTGTGTGTGTGTGTGTGTGTGTGTGTGTATGTTTGTTTATTAGCAGACAAGCATATATGTATATAGAAAAAGATTGATTCATATTTCATATATATATATATATATTCATGTATATATATATATATACACACACACATATATTCATACACACATACGTATACGTGTGTACATATATATATATATATATATATATATATATATATATATATATGATTGTATGTGCATGTGTGTGGATAAACTCGAGATTCATTTACTCCATTCAATGGTCATAGCTCTAACAAACCACTAATTAGTTGCAAAGCCTTTTCAGTCAATAAATGCCTCGATGAGATATAATATGATATAGGTTTTCAGATTTATGTTTGTCTACTTACTGCCGGTCATACGCGAAAAATACTTTTACAGTTACACCCGGCTACACACGCACACATATATACATCTAGCTGTGTGGGCGGTGTGTTTGTGCCTTTATATCTGTGTTTGTGCCTTTATATCTGTGTTTGTGTGCGTGGCTGCCTGTGTCTAACACGAGACTTTCATCCGTTGCTACAATGTTTATCACTTTTGGTATTCTGGTTTAAGTTTTATAAATGAAGAGAGATAGAAGTGTTTGTAATCAGTGAAACTGTCTCCTAGGTTAGCTGACGTAAATTTTTGCACTTCCACGACATTTGATATGTTATGTAGACATCAAAGTGAGATAATGAAACCGAATCGTAAAATTTGGCTTTGGTCAAGTTCAGGGCAAGCGTTTTCAGTGGGGAAACTGTATTAAATTCACTTTGCATCCACAATGGAAGGACATTGTGGTCTCCACCTGATTTGATTCGATCAATATGTGTCAAAGGGCAATGTTCTATTCACCGTCTTTGTTTCATTCATTCATTTCGATCAATCTTGGACAATGACGACAAATACATACAAGCATACACACACACACACACACACATATATACCGATGCACATATATACATATATAACGATGTATATATAGAAATATAAGGATCTCTCTCTCTCTCCTCTTCTATATATGTACACTGTGTACACATGCGTATGAATAGATAAATATAGTGACAGATAGGTAAATAGACAAATATTTATAATATTGAATAGCAAATGTGTTGAGCGCAAATTACTTTTGTTTGTCCACTCAATCGTAAATATATATGCATATATATATATATATATATATGCATATATATATATATGCATATATATATAATTATATAATATTTTATTTTGTTGCTAACAAAAATCACATACAATTACTCCGAGCAGTTTCACTTGATTGATCAACAGACAGCAATGAACTTTTAGATCAATGCAATTGTTTTAAACAGATAAAAATGAAAGTTATTTGCAAATAATCAAACAAACATTTCAAGCTGATTGGACAGGTGCTATGACATGTCAAAATTAATGGAATCTGTTTCATCATACAACTGACTGTTGACGAAATACAATATCAACATTAATAACGAGAGATACAAAACTGACTAGCAAAAAAAAAAAGAAAATATATATATATATATATATATTGATACAGGGTAATGCTTTCGATATTTACTGCTAAGAAACAGTTCAGGCAATAATCTTTGACTAATTTAATGCACAGAGTGGAAACAAGTCAAGAATTAAAAAAGTCTGGTGGCTGCGTAGTAAGTAGTTTAACTACTAAACATATGATTTTGAGTTCAATGCTACATGGCACCTTGGGCAAGTGTCTTCTACTATAGCCCTCAACCAGCCGAAGTCTTGTGAGTAGATCTGGTTAAAGAAAACTGAAGGGAACCTGTCATGTATATGTGTGTGTGCTTGTCCCTACGATAGTTTTGTCGAATGGATTTGGTGTGTTAGCGGTTCGACAGAAAGGGCGGATAGATTAATTACCAGGTTCAACAACATAAAACCTGGAGTTCATTGATTCAACTAAAATCTCTTCACGTCGGTGCCACAGCATGGTCGCAGTCTAATGATCGAAACAAGCAAAAAGAAAAACGATAAAATGGTTAATTAATGAGAAATATATAAGCAAATTTGATATAGATGAGGGGGGAAAAAGTGACTGTTTAATGGGAGAAAAGTAATGCTTGAGAAATAAATAGCGGTTCAGCAAAAGTGACCGATAGAATAAGTACTAGGCTTACGAAGAATAAATCCTGGGTCGATGTCTTCGATTAACACCTTTTAAGGCTGTGTTCCAGCATAGCGGCAGTCAAATGACTAAAACAAGTAAGAAGAATGAATTATACATGAGTAGTATAACCAGGATGATGATGCTTAATGGACTAAAACATGATGCTTGTCGCTGTCTCTTGCTTGAAAAAATTGGAGGTTTCAAATATGTTTTTCTCCATACCAGATCAGTGTTTGTGTGTCGCTTAAAGAATATATAGTATTCGCGACCTGAGATAGCTTTCGGCACTAGCTGGTGATTCTCTCACACTGAAGACGGGTAACATCCAGAAACCAAGGTCTGTGAGAGTGATGACGTTCCTTGTAAATGCTATATAAGGACACAGACTGTGTGTCATTAGCCAGCTGGAAACGATGTTTTCCTTGTGCTAAAACAACAGTAACATCTTCCCATACAGGACTACCACGTTATGTTAGCATATAAACCTTACCCTAATAGGATGATTCTCCCACTAACCCTTTACATTAAACTCTTAATGTTTTCATAGAAATTATTTCTCCTTTAATTTCAAAGTTAACAAATCTCGTGTAAGTATTCTTTCTCCGTGCAACAAAGGCGAATATTACTAACTTGATATATTTGTGTTAGATATTCACTTATCCGTTCTTTAATCACTTTAATTAGCCGAAATCAGAATGGAGACCCACTTGGGTACGTCTATTTTAGATATATGGAATAAGTAATGAGTTTATTCTTTAAATTCCACACATACCCTACAAGCACACGCATCTTTGAGATGTGAGAATTTCTTCTGAACTTGCCGACCAAATACAGTTCCACTTTCAGGACTGTCAAGAAATATTGCACAACCTTTAATGTAATTTTATACTGAAATTTAACATCCTCGTTGACACAGAAATGCATAGAGTGCACAGCACGGGAAAAGGTCGTAACACGTTTGGCAACGTGTTCCTGTCTAAGTCATATTGATTTTCATAATTGAATGTGTATGCAAGTGTTTCTCTGTGTCTGTGTGCATCTGTGTGTTTGTTTACGTTGGATATAGAACAGTCCGCTGTCAAAATATTTATCATGGAATAGCATTCAGATATAATTCACACATAAATAGTGAAAAATCTAACAGAAGAATAAAATGGAACCAGAATTGAACTCGGTAGCTTCTGAAGTACGTGAGTAATTGGAGAGAGAGTGCGCGTTTGTGTCAATTAATAAGCGCGCGCAAGAGTAGAAACAGAATCAGCTGTATTACTACAAACAAGATGAAGCAAACGGAATCCCCACAAAAAAAATATTTGAGAAATATGATATACTTAAAAAGAAACGAAAAATTAGTTACTAGGTTAGAGATGATTTTTTTCTAAAATTCTGAAAGAGAAAACAAAGAAAAAAAATTCGATGAAGAATATGAAATAGTGTCAAAATGAGACGGGAATAAATAGTCAACAAGTCTAGAGAAAGAATTGAATGTGTAGATGCTTCTATATATTTATATAGACATAAAAAACACTTAATATTTCTATCTACGTATGTGTAAGCGTACATATACAGATATATATATATATATATATATATAT
>NC_069003.1:1447600-1454367 GCF_001194135.2 Octopus bimaculoides | reverse complement strand
ATATATATATATATATATATATATATATATATATATATATATATACACACACACACTCTCGCACATATATATGCCTATATGTGTAGGTGTGCGCGCGTGCGTGTGTGAATATAGGCCTCTTATGTGATAGTTTGAATATGCACCTCGCTATCGATGCTTGTATGTGCTTGTGTAGGTCGCATCATATGTGTCTGTGTGTTTTTGTGCGTGTATGTGCGTGCGTGCGCGTTTGTGCATGTGTTTACGAGAAAGTAAGAGAATGTTTGTATGTGTGGCTGTGCGAAAATATTCTCACAGATTGTGAGATAGATTAAATAAGCGAGACCGAGCAAGAGACGTAGTAGGAATAAAGAGAAATTGACGAAACAAACTTTTAATCTAGAGACGGAATTCTTGATATTCGAAAGTTCTGTGTAGTGGTTTCTGTTAGATAGCCAAGTGGAGGAAAGTAAATTGAATTTGGTTGAAATTGCAGACTCAATATCGAAAGATGAACGAGATAAAAAGAAAACGTTACCGATGCAAGAATGGTTCTTTCGATAGAGTCAAATAGTGCTAATGGTTCTATATTTGCAAAGACCAGCAACAAAGAAAACAACTAAAGAACGACTGCAGAATTGGCACTATTCTTTGAATGTTTATCTTTTTTTTTATATATGATTATTGTTTTGCTGATTTCATTACATTGACTCTGGCCATGATGTAGCAATGATTTCACCGATTACAGAAAATTTTAATGCCACGAATGCTTAATACTAAATCTAGTTATGTCAGCCAATGAAATGGCTGTCTTTACCTGGGTTATTTACCCCTCAATAAATTGATTAAATGTAATTTTTTTTGTATAATGCAAAATAGTTGCGCCGATTTAAATGCATACAGATTAGCCTTGACTACATATTTTCATTCATATATTCATACACACACACACACACACACACATATATATATGCTCGAAACGTTAAATACCTTTTCCTTCCTTTCCTGAGCGTCTGATAATACAGTACTTGTACCACGTCCTCGCGTTTTTGTTTTTTTCTTGTTTGTTCTTTTTTGTTTGGATTCACTATATGTGTGTGTGCGTATACAGGCACGTGGTTAAATAAATTATAATACGAGATAAAGACATGATGTGCGTTAAATAAGAATGCAAATATATTATATTAATTCTGTTGATTCGTGGAGAAAAGCAGGAGAGAAGTTAATACGGGACACTGGCACGGTTTGTTGACTACTTCTCAAAAGAAGTACGCTGTATTCCTTATTCAATCAATAGCAGAGATATGCAATTCCGAAAGCAGTAATGCATTGAGCTACCACAGTGTTGGACAGATGATATAAAATCTTCGTAATTTTGGTGGCTCGATATTAATTGAACAAAGTCTCTCCGCAACAACCCGAAAATCGGGAATCGGTTAAAATTCAGAAGTCTATAATCTCGCCGTGTGGAGGCGCAATGGCCCAATAATTAGGGTAGAGGACTCGCGGTCATATGATCGCGGTTTCGATTCCCAGACCGGGCGTTGTCAGTGTTTATTGAGCGAAAACACCAAAAGCTCCACGAGGCTCCGACAGGGGATTGTGGCGAACCCTGGTCTACTCTTTCACCACAACTTTCTCTCACTCTTACTTCCTGTTTCTCTTGTGCATGTAATTCAAGGGGTCAGCCATGTCACACTGTGTCACGCTGAGTATCCCCGAGAACTATGTTAAGGGTACACGTGTCTGGAGTGCTCAGCCACTTGCACGTTAATTTCACGAGCAGGCTGTTCCGTTGATCGGATCAACTAGAACCATTGACGTTGTAAGCGACGGAGAGCCAACAACAGCATAATCTTGCCGTGTCTTAAATGCGTATATGAAGACGAACTACTGATGTACGGTGAAAGGACTCTAACAGTCCTCAGACTGGCAATTTCATTGCATGATCACCGCTCATCAAAATACATTACGTCTACTCCGTTACCAAGTTAATACAATTGCTATGCTACTCATTATGCAAACCTAAATTAGAACAAAAAGGGTTATAGCGAATAGTCAACCCTACATACTTCTGCTCTTCGTTGAGGTTATAAAATAAAAGTAAACATCAATGAATCTATTTAGGAGCAAAATTAAACGAATGAGACAGAGTGGAAGACGTTGTAGGAATAAATATGAATTGATATAGCAACGTTTTAGGAAACAACATGGATCAAAGGACGTGTAATTGTATGAAAAGACGCGGAGTGATATGAAGAGACGCTGTGGGTTATATAATAATTTAGAACAATTTTCTACGTATGATTGATGTTCAGAAAATGGGAGAGTGTCTCTCTTCTGAGGGATCATTAAGCAAGTGATCATCCACTTTTCGGAGAGAAAGGAGAAATTACCCTGCCTTCATTCACGACCAGTGTGTGTGTGTGTGTGTGTGTGTGTGTGTGTGTGTGTGTGTGTATGCCTGTCTATGTATATGCATACATACATACGGACACGTACATGTATGTGTTTGTGTGCATAGGAACATGAAAAGCACCAATGCATAACTTGTTTAGCGGTTTCATTGTGTTTTTATTCCAGTTCGGGAAGCAGAAAAAAATTGTTATTCATGGATAGCTTATTGATTGATAGTGAGTTAACCCATTTGTTGGTGAATGCAAAATGCGGGTTTTGGGAAGAATTTGTTCCAGTTTAGCGTTTTGTTTTTACCCGTTTGTGTGCCTCTGTTTGTATATTGAGAGTTCTTAAGCAGTAAGCTTTAGTTAGAAGAAATTTAATGTTAACTGGATTGCATGGAAAGATAATTTATAAGAAATTCATTCGTTATCGCATGTTCAAAGAATGCAGTTACCAACATTTAGACAAGACGTGCATGACATTTTCAGCTGTCCTCGACCGCTTGATTGGAATGGAAAAAATAAAGACAAAATCGTAGGCTTTTCTTCCACACTGACGCAATATAAATACTGTCAGTGACCACGTTGTGGTGGGGAAAATAGACAATAACATATTTCCTTCTGTTATGTTATATAATGTGATCGCAGAATATATTTAGAGAACGTAGCAGAGTAAATGTCGTTTTGTGTCTTTAATATGCATAACATGGCTCGAGCGAAAATGTATCCATATTTTCACAAACGTTATAGCATTGGCGAATTAAAATAAGCATTTGTATACACATGCATACACACGAACACATACATTCAAACAAACACACAGATACATATATATATATATATATATATACACACATACATAAAAATAAGGATTTTCATAAATTCCTCAGAAGCGAATACACATCATATGATCACAAAATTAGAATGTGCAATTTAAAAGAGTTTTCAATATATACGGTGATCTTTCGGTACGATTACTTAAATATTGGCCTTTTCTGTAAAAAGTGACTTCGGTGATCTTTACCAAAGATCGACCTTTTCCGTAAAAAGTGTTGGAGAGAAACAGGGAAACGATGTCATAACGGCGAAAGAATATTTTGAAGGGTTTGGGTTAGGGTTAGGGTTTGCGTTAGGAAATTTTGAAGGGTTTGGGTTAGGGTTAGGGTTTGCGTTAGGAAATTCCGTCCCTAACCGTAACCCTAACCCTGACACCGTAGTGAAGATCGCGCGGGTGTTACGGAAAAGGCCGATCTTTGGTAAAGATCGCCGGAGCCACTTTTTACGGAAAAGGCCGATATTTAGGTAATCGTATCGAAAGATCGCCATGCGGCTGAAGATAGCTTTACATTGTAGATTATACACATATTATATTATGTTATGTTATGTTATATTATACACATGTAGAGCTTGAAACACGTGTACCGCGGAATCCTTTGTAGTTTTGTTATTTTTTTTCTTTTGGATTTACAATTTTTATATATATATATATATATATATATATATATATATATAAAACACTAAGTGCGAATAAAAGTTTCTGCTTTGAATCGAAATTGCAAAAGTATGGATTCCAGCCAAAATATTTACAGTGAATTAAAACTGAATTTTATGTGCGCAGATGTGCCTGTGTCTGTATTTTATATGCTTATGTGTGTATGAGTATGAATGCTCAAAATTTGTTAGACTAATGTTACTATGAGCATGTTCAGGTTCAAGTTTGGAAATACGATTATTTATCTTTTATTTTTATGCATTCATAAATCACATTGGCATGTATAACACTTTCCCCCTCTCTATAAATATGTACAAATACACATATTGAAAGATGGACGATATATGTGTGTGTGTGTGTCTGGGTGTGCTCATATATATATATATATATATATATATATATATATATATATATATATATATATATATATATATATATATATATATATACACATACAGAAGGAATAATATTTGTCTCTTCTAACAGAAACACAAGGGCTTATAGGACTGCAGAAGAAGTGCGCAAATATAAATGTGACGAAGATAAAGAAGCATTGGTTATAGAACAAACATTAAATTTGGGTCGACGACCTAACATACAACACTACCCCTCAAATATTTAATCATATATAAAAAACCACTATGGTTCACATACAGGTAAAAATAATACATGTACATAAAGTCACAGACGGTAAAATTATATAATCGAATAAAATACAAATAGAACGGCCTATCAAAAATTGTTAAATATAAACGGCTAAAATTCAAAAACCACCAAAAACCTCATAGACATATATAAAATAAATAATAAAATAGATATCCACCGACTAAAAAAAATTATCAGACGATTAAAATATTTTTAAGTAATTAAATTTCTTTTTTTTTTTCAATATTTGAAAAAATAGTTTAAAAAAGTATTTTACTTCCCTCATATAAGTACGTCCAAAGTTCATAAGTAATCAGACTTCCACAGGTAAAATCCAACATTCACATATATCTCTGGCCATTTCACCACCGCAGTTTATTTACACTAAAGTGTAACAGGGCGAAGAACCCGCCCCCTCATACGATAAACAGGAAACACGAACAGATCAAAATTTCTTTTTTGAAAAAAAAGCTTAGACTGTTATGAAAAGCTAATATAATTTAAAAAGAAAAACCTATCAATGGACAGGTCCAAATTTTCTAATAAAATAATGTAAAGTCTTTTGTTAAACACTTACGTGGCTGTAGTTAAAAGAAATTCAACGTCGCCGGTTTCAAATCCCCGTAACGCTAAACAATTTTATACATCTACTTTTATTTCTATACACTTTCAAAAAGGTTGACGAAAACCTACAGTTGCAAAAAAGGGATCACCTCAGTAAATCTATACAAAGTTTTTGGCAAGGAATTCTTTTACACACAACTTACACTTATTTATATTTACTCTGAAGTAAGGGTCTCTCGAAATATCGGACCATTCTACGGAATAACTCTTATTATTCTTTTTTTTAGATCGTGTAAATAAGATGCGAGCGTGGTAGAGCTACAGTATTTTGTATTTGAACCAGACCTCATGTGGGCCCTATACCTAGCCTTAAAATTTACTGTACTACCTATATAAAACTTATCTAAATTATCCTCATTCTTAACAACGCATTTATAAATTTGTATTTAGGCAGACCCCATCAAGGGTACATATTTGTATGAGAGAAGTAAAAAAAACTTGTTTAAAATATTTTTTCAAATATTTAAAAAACAATTTTTTAATTATAAAAAATAGTTTAATCATTTGATAAAACTTTTTTGTCAAGTCCAAAATTGGAAATTGTGACCTCAAAGACGCACCTCGTTCTGACCGTCCAGTTGAGTTCAATGAAGAGCGATCAAATCAAATTTTGCACGAAAATTCTCGTCAAACGGCAAGGGAATTAGCAGAGAAAATGGAATGCTCCGACACTGCTATAGAAAACTATCTTCACTCGATGGGAAAGATTCAGAAGTATGGAGCACGGGTTCCGCATGCTTTAATGCTTTAAATGACTTCAACAAAAATCAACGAGACAAAATCTCAGCTGGTTTGCTTGCTCGTCACCGCTCAACTCATGGACACAAGCAACGATTTCTTTACCGAATCGTTACTGGCGACATTACTGTTTTTGTTTTTCATGGATACTTATATTTCAATATTTAAATATAATTAGAGGTAACGCTCATCTGTGCTGCAAGACGGTCTAGTGTTTGGAGCAGAGAATGCAAGTTAAATGAAATTCAAGATGACAGCATTAATAGGAGCCAGTTGAAGTACTTTGCCGGCTTTTACGGTGCGATTACATTGCGTCTATGAAAGTTTGGAATTACTAATGTCGCAAAGAGAACAGCCATCATTTCGAATTCGAAGTCCGAACAGAATGACACATAATTGTCCAGTTCTAGAGACATCCGTTTAGATCTGAAGCAATCAAACTAGTTCAGTGATTCTGGGAAGATCCAAAATGCTCATCCTCGTCTGGATGAACAGGATCTGCTGACAGGGGTATCATCTAAAACCACAAGAAAATCTAAAATGGTGAATCCCTAAATACCAACAATGAGTGTGAGTGCCTGTGTATGTGTGAGTGCATGTGTGTGTGTGAGTGAGTGTTATGTGATTGATCTGTATACAAATATGTATATGTATACATGTAAATGCATGTAAACATATCTATGTATATACATCTATATACATGTGTGTGTATGTGAATGTACGCATTTACAGATCTATATGTGTCTACAAATACACACAGAGACACATACACACACGCATTGATTACAGACATACTTTTATGTACGCTATTAGACATATCGCATATATATAAGCATACACACACATAGATATATGTGCATATACATGTATATATATATATATATATATAT
>NC_069003.1:1443239-1445206 GCF_001194135.2 Octopus bimaculoides | reverse complement strand
ATATATATATATATATATATATATATACGTCGGGCTTCTTTCAGTTTCTGTCTACCGAATCGACTCACAAGTCTTTGGTCGGTCCGAGGCCATAGTAGAAGACACTTGCTCAAGGTGCCACGCAGTGGGACTGAACCCGGAACCATGTGGTTGGTAAGCAAGCTACTTACCGCAGCCACTCCTGCACCTACGTCATTTTAAAACTTATGTTTAAAAACCAAGACTTATGAGCATCAGGTGTACTTTTATAGATACACAGTTATCATGAGTATTGTTATATTTACATATGTATAAAAATATTTCTTAAGACGTTTTTTTCTTATCGGGAAAATGTTGCAGCGTCTGTTAGTCTTCGCTAGTACTTAGCAACAATCAAATGTTGTCATTAGTGTATCCTTAAGAATATTGCTATACTCATTCACCCCAACCTCCGAAGATATAAAGCAAAATAATTTCTCACTGCATGTACAGACGTCGTTGTGTACTAAAATAACACGTCAATATGTCGCCAACGACAATATAATAATTTCCGAATATTATGATGTCAAAGTGATTTCCCTTTATTACACCTCTCCTGTCTTTAATTTTAACCACATACCGATATAATTTGTAGAGTATTTCAAATATTAACTTTTACTCAGCCATTTTCAAGCGGCTGCTTAACATGATTTTTTACTAATAATACATCATGAATGCTACGCAATGGTTAGAAGTTTTTACAAATTTATGATATAACAGTGGTATAAATGGAGGCTATATTTATCGATAGAATGAAATTTCTCAATGCTCAAACGAAAACTTATATGACATTACCTGATACGGCATAGGAAATATAAACTCTTACTTATATTGTGAATCCATTAAGTACAGCGAATAATGTATACAATACGCAACTGCACACATGTATTCCTATACATACACACACACATATATATATATATATATATATATATATATATATATATATATAGAGAGAGAGAGAGAGAGAGAGAGAGAGAGAGAGCGAGAGAGAGAGAAAATAGATGTGCGCATATATATATGTATATGCGTATCTATATATACGTTATAAATATTTATGTACATACGTATGAATTAAGGCATGTACATAATACTGTACTGTAAGTGTGTGTATGCGTGTGCATGTGTTTGTGTGTGTCAAAGAGAGAGACAGACACACAGAAAGAGAGGGAGAGAGAGAAATTGCTTCTGACATACTAGCGAAAGCAGTTCTATGTGGTTCTTAACCTCATCGTATTACATGCGTGATCCTAATTCTCGATCCCTTCGGCGATTTCTACTAAAGGGGAAAAAATTCTACTAAAGTGAGGCGTATTCCACCTTAAATATAGTAAATAGAGAGAGAATACATAGGCTGAGTTGGAACTGGCTCACACCACTGGCCATGGGTCACTCTTCAAATTTCCTAATACCAAAGTATGGGCAAATCATCTGAATTGCTGTTTGAGAGAAGAAACTGCAGTTGACTTGGCAGGGTATTTCACAAGGAAAACACTAAATGCGCAACAGATCTTGAGCACAAGCAAGAGAGACGGCGAATTATTGCTTCCGGACAACCCAGGCTATTCATAGATATAGCAAAACCAGCGGCCTTGAAAGCTGACATCAATGCTTTTGCATAAATTAACGCCAAAGAATCTAATTACGCCTGCAACTTTAAGAGTGATATGTAGAAGGATCAATGGTATAAAACTTCAATGTATGTATGTGTGTGTGTGTGTAGTTTGACGCACGCACACACATACTATCACATACATGCACAACTCTACATGTACACACGTCCGCACACGCATACATAAATATGAGGTATTTATGTATGTATATATGTATATTTATGCTCACACACACGTACATATCTTGCGTTGCCACCTTTGCATAATGTGATAAAGTATATACACATACACATCCAAACCTATCCTCTCATGCTCACTCTCCCCCCCTCCCCCTCT
>NC_069003.1:1438327-1443102 GCF_001194135.2 Octopus bimaculoides | reverse complement strand
AATATAATTAAAAAGAAAGATCTAGTTGGAAGCAGATGTCGATGAAACAAAATTTTCCAAAACCACTTCTAGTTGTAATACAACAAGATATGTCTTAAATGTCTTAAACTATGGAGATGCGGAGTTGACAGAAACAAGGAAATACTTAAGAAATATTGAATTTAGATCTTTCAGTGTCACCATATTTAACTTTGTCACAGAGCCACTTCAACAATGAAGCATCAGAGGAGTTGATATCTTATCTAATACAATAATACCACACTGGAATGCTGGAAAAGTGAAATGTGGACATATTTTGAAGAACAAAAAGTTAGAGAAAAATAATGTGAACTCCAAAAGAAGCTAAAAACCGAAAGAGAATCGTATGAAATTGCGGCCTTCAATCATTGGAAAAAATAAAGCTCAGAATATGTACGTTCGAAAGTGCCAAAGTATTCATTAAATGACATACCACGACAAGTATATCTCTGAATTTGTTTCCTCATAACTTTCAAAAATGGAAATCTTTTACAGATTAGAGTCAGGTGGTAAGGATTCGGCTTTATCAGAATATGTTATGAAAATGTTTTTCACCTGTGGGGAGAGGAGTTTCGTAAAATCCCGACACGTCAACCTTGTTTCCTTATAACCTCTAGGAAAAAGTGTATTGTTTATCACATTTCCTCCAAATAACTTTCAGAATGTTTATGTTACGATTATATTCGAATTTAATGTGGAAAAAGAGAACTGGTGGGCACCCACACATCCAAACAATCGTACAACATGTGTTTATTTACAAAATGAAACAAGAAATTTCGTAAAAATAAATCATGTGTTGGTATATATGTGTACATGCTCACCATTTTTTTCTCTTCATTTAATATTCCAATATAATCGATATCGTCACAATCTGAAAGTTATTGCAACAAAATATCATGAAAAAATTCACATTTTTTTCTGAAATTATGGAGAAACAATGCTGAATCTTGTAAACTCCTCGACCAATTCCCTAAAAATTTACCGAAACTCTTCGCCCAATCCCCTGAAAAAAATTCTTAACAATAAACTCCGATCTAATCAGACTCCACGTTATTTGAAACGTATTTGTCGAAAATATCATTAAAAAGTATCTCTTTTCCCGGGGGCAAACTTCTGGAGGTATACCCATCAAATTACAATGAATCGATTTAACAATACGGACATATATCCTGAAATTTGATATTCATTTATTTTTTTTATTCAACTTCTCTCATCGTCTAATTTAATTTAAGGAGATATCAAAAACGTGTAGCAGCCTGGGAATTTGACACCTTCTTTAGATCTACGATGCAGCCACTGTTTAATTTGCAAGAAGCATCAACCAAACTTCCTCAGCTTTAGTCGTAGATTATTAAAAAAACAAAGGATACATTAGGCGGTGTTGTTTTTTCAAAAGACTTAATCGTAATTACATGAACGTTTAATCATTTACTTTCCCGATTCGTCTGAAGAGAGACAGAAATTTACTGAACAATGAATTTGACTAGGGCTAACATCTGCAAAGTGTGACAGTTCAAGGTTTCATATTCGCGCCAGCTTTTCTCAATTTTAGAATATCAATATGACACGAAACTCTTATTTGACCGTATGAGTTTTAGCACCGAATTGATAAATAGATAGCTGCGCATAATTTTGGGCGCGCGTGTACACACACACACACACACACACACACACGCACACACACACACGCACACACACATGTATAAGTGCATGCGTATATCTGGTTCTATCTGGACATGAACATATGTTTGTGTGCGTGCATATGTAGCATATTTTTCGATAAATCACACGTGCTTTTTCACCCCAAATCTTGACGTTATTATCTCCTGGAGTTTGGTACAGCGAAGTTATGAATAGTTTATAGGCATGCATACGTTTCACAAAAGGCTAGTATTGAGTTAAATGAGAAAAAAAAACAACTATGGTTTATTTGAACGTGTTATTTATAACAACACTAGCATTTTTCTGTTAAAAACATAATTTTTTTAATGCTTCTTAACATATAAAAAATAAATCAGTGTAATCAATACGAGTGAAAAAGCTTTTAAATACAGGTGGACTGGTGTCTAATGCGGAATACATTAACTCTCTTACAGTCACTGAAATATTTCAGTTATGCTGTTAACCAATCACTGCTAAATGCAGTTAGCGTTGGGAAACGCCTAACAATTATATTATATATATATATATATATATATATATATATATATATATATTTCCAGTTTTTAAAGGCTAGCCGAAATCCTGGAACATGCTTATATTTAAGCTGTGTAACTAACTTAAAACTGAAGAATTGTATTTTAAGAATAGGCATAGTAATTGTCTGTTGCTTTGTTTTCCTCTCTTGATATCTGAGGAAATATGACTGTCATACATAGGCTAAATGAAAAATAAGTGCTGTTAATTACGCAGAAAGAACAGAAAAATAGAGCTGCCCAATGACATTTTAGCTGTCCGCTGATAGAAGAAATGATTCATTGCTAGGGCGATCAAGAAGGAGGATTGAACACGATTAAAAAGAAGCGCCTTCTCATGCGGAGAAAGCAAAATGACAGAATCTTGAAAAGAATCCTACGAATAGGTTGTGGATCAGAGAAGGCAGCGACGATCTGTTTCTATAAATATAATAATTTATTAAAAAAAAAATTTTTTTTATAAAATCTAATTCCGCATAGATCATGTTGTTGGCAGTTCCTGAAAGACAAAGGCTTAGTCGTGAGTACAAAAACCGGAAATTGCTCAGACAATTCCTATTAGTTTGAGATGGAAATTCCTGCTCTTCAGAAATATATTACAATTTTGAGAGAAGAAATTTCATTTTAATTGTCTCAAACTGCAAACTTGGATGACATTCTGTGATGAAAAATGATGGTTAGATATGGCTGAAGTCGGAATACTAATTTGACATTAAAAACATTCGATGGAAACTTCCAAGAATGATTATGAAAAAATCTTTCTTCGTTTAGAATTACAATAATGCCACCTGGTTAATGTTTAACAATTTATACGTCACGAAACTAAAAGTGTTGGATAAATTGATGTGATTATATAAAGCATTGATTAGTATTTTGTAATGTTGAAAATGTTTAACATTGATAGGAATAATACTGGGAGATGGATTAATGTATTTCTATAGAGTTGTGCACCTCGTCTAAAGCTAAGGCTTTGACATTGGCAATAATTTTATTTTGTATATTCCTGGATTTATTTATCCAATAGAACTGCATCTCTTCAACATTACAATATAGGAGAAAATTCGTCTGAATATTTTGAAGAAACTCCGCGATACGAAACTCTATAGCGTTTTCGGGTTTCATAAAATTACACTCCCTGGTGACTGGTTAGAGGATTTATAGGAACATAAGACGAAGTTTATGTAATTATTCACCTGGCTCTGCTTCACATTCTCAAATTTCAACCATTTTCATCGACCTACTCGAGTTAAGAGCACAGCTTCTCTCGCTCGCAGATTAGCAAAAAATGTCTCAAATATGAGGCGACGCGATGTGGCGATTGGACTTCAATGTATGAACATACTTGAAAGCATATCGAGGTATCTGCACTTCATGTGTGACAAATGTAATGGAAAATACAGATTCGGCTAGACTGCCGTCCAAACCAGGATATAATAAGATTATAGCTCGCTCATTTTAGGTTTATACATGGGAACTATGTTACGTATATGTAAAACATACTTGCATTACCTCACAGTACCTAATCGAACGTGGGAATCTAATCTAATGAGTATTCCACTACATCATGTCTTGATCTGCTTGATTAAAGACGGAATAAACGTTGCTTTGCCAACTAATGTTTATTTCTCATGAAAGAACATCTAAGATTGCGGTTCCCAACCCGTTTATTCAAATCGGTTTAGTATGATTATCTTTATGTGTATATATACATATAATATGAAATTTTGAATTTAGCACCCGGACCCTCTAACTAACTTTGTGGACCACCTGGGGCCCGCGGACATCCAGCAAATTAACATCTATTTATCCATCAAAGAAAGTAGTATAAAAGGTCACATGCAATGTTGTGATACTCTGGGTATATGAGCAGAAAATGAGTAAGGAAGACGGAACAGTTTGATAATTGCTTTACTCGATCTGGATAATCCTTCGGTTAAACAAATCAAAAACTACAAATGAAAAAATATATATATATGCTACAAAAATGATGTGCTTACTGCTGAAATGTTAGTGAAGTTCTGGGCCTAAAACTAATCACCAAAAGGAAATAAAGATTATATATATATAGATTGGGTAATGTAGTTCTACATGCGTCCACAGTAGACGAGGTGGTCACGTCTAGAGACCTTGATAATAAACCAACTTGATGAGTGAATATTGGGGCAACACAGGTTAAAGAAAAAAATTAGCATCACCATCAACAAAGCTGGAACAACAACAGCAACGTTCGATCTCTTGTAAAGGAAATCCCCCGAGACCCAAGTGAAAGCATTCATTGTTTTATTCACTATTCGGTTTATTTATTGCGTGCTTTGTACGCAGCTCCTCTGGGAGATTATTTTGTATATCAGTACTTTGATGGTTGGGGGTGGGGTGAGAATATTGAGAATATTAGGGTTGATTTGGTCGATTATTTCCCCACTAAAGTCCCTCATCCACACACCTAACACACATTCATGAATACATAAATTTTACTTGCACCGAATCTGAAGACAGTATACGTACACACACACACACACATATATATATATACATATATATACATGTATATATATATATATG
>NC_069003.1:1432699-1438019 GCF_001194135.2 Octopus bimaculoides | reverse complement strand
ATATATACATATATATACATGTATATATATATATATGCATATATATACATGCACACGGATACAAGCACGCACACGCACACACACACACACATATATATATATACATATATATACATGTATATATATATATATGCATATATATACATGCACACGGACACAGGCACACACACGCACTCACACACACATATATATACACAAATATATATATACACACACACACATATCTATATATATATATATAAAACTATGTAATCAGGAATACAACCAAAAAATAGGAAACAAAACGATTAAGTGCAAACAAAATGTAAGTAAATCAATGAACACATGAAAATCAACAGCAACAACAACAACAATAGTAATAGCATGATGAAGCACATCTTTGAATCAAATAATAAGAAAGACTACAATAGTAACAACACCAACAACTTTCCACCACCACCGCCATCATCAGCGGTACCACCACCACTACCAACATTATAATACACAGAATAAAAAAAGAATCACAACAAAGAACAGAATATATAAGCAATAAATGGTAGGAAAGATTCAACAAACAAAAACATAGACAAACAAAAATATGGGCAATCGAAAACAAATAGTTTAGAAGAGAGCAGACAAAACAAGAACTATTGCTATCAGACAATAGCATTAGTTAATGGCGTCTAACATGTTTGATTCACATATTGTTTAGCTTTCTAGATCAATAACGAGTATTTCAGATATGCAGCCATATTGAATTACCTCGTCTGCATATTTTTGTGCATAATGCTGCACAATATTATGAATTCAGAATGGCAAGAGTGAAATCGTATTCATGTATATTGGTTAGTAGTAGCATAGATTTGAACTAGTTTTATGTATATTTCCATGATATCCCACAAAAGAAGAAAAAAAAAACATTTGTTCGACAGAATGGAAGAAAAAAGTATTGAGGCCGCAATTTTATTTCACTAGTTAAACAGCACGACTTACTATTGAACATTCACACGCATATGTAAATATGTTTACACATGCAAACATATACAACATACGCGCGTGTATGTGTGTATACGTGAATACGTAACTCTATGTGTTTGTGTCTGTGTGTGTGCGCACAT
The DNA here is from genome assembly GCF_001194135.2 of Octopus bimaculoides. NCBI lineage: Eukaryota > Metazoa > Mollusca > Cephalopoda > Octopoda > Octopodidae > Octopus > Octopus bimaculoides. The sequence continues at coordinate 1,436,922 of NC_069003.1, read as the reverse complement.
CCACACACATACACACATATATATATACATATATAATTAAAATTTATTTAAACTATGCATAAAATGTATACCAGCCTATTATTTTCTCTCTCACAATCTGTCTGCCTCTCTCTTTCTGCATACATTGGTCCGCTTTGCCACTCCTCGTACAGAAGTCGATAAAATAATTACACCCAAGAAGAAAAAATATATATATGTTGGCGTCGATGTAGCTTAGTAAACACTCGGAAAGGGTATTGACCGCACTATGGCCACGGTGCAAATCAGTCACTTAAAACAATAAAATGTTAATAAAGAGATTACACATTATTGGGGATATTGACCAATATTGAAAGATAAATATATTTGTAACGAAAGATGTTTGTTTTCAAAAGCACTTCGATGTAAGATGTACACTCCCCTCCCTAAGGTCGAAATTCTAACATAATTCCTTCGTTGAGCAATCATTTATCTTTCTGATTTCAGAAATGCTGGTATCCTGCAACATCTTCAGGAATAGTAGTGCATAAAACATACATATGCATTCCTTGTTTTCAGTTTATTTTTTTTCATTTTTCGTCTGGTGTTTGAGTCCATAAAGCTTTGTCTATTAGCGGTGTTCAATTGGCTATTAAATGATAAAGGGATTTCTAAGGAAACAGTATTCGTAATTTCTCTTCCCGTGTTTCAAATGTTCCTCTCCGTTATTTATACACATATGCGTGAGCTCGAACACAGAAGCTCGCGCACATGATCATGTATGCATATTCAAACTCAACCCCAACTCTCTCTAGATATCTGTATTTGAATATATATTTATATATGCATACTCACAACAAGGGCCTCAGAAAGATAATACTTTACCTAGTATGCGTGCACTTCAAAGTAATGCCGACTAATGCAACACGTCTAGATTGTAAGGTATTTCTAAGGTTTTCCGATGTTTTTTTTTTCAGAATGGGTGGTATTGAATCCATATTCTTCTTCTTCTTCTTATTATTATTATTATCACTATTATTATTATTATTATTATTAACATTCAGTAGTTTTATTCTTATAATGTGCTTTCACTTCACTACCGAGCGCAGCTCTGTGTGCCTTGGGTATGTGCTGTGGCTTGCTGTGATGCTCTTATGGTTAATGTATTGAATGTTTTTTGCGTAGGATGTGTGCAGTGCCAATATTGTTGTTATTATTATTATTATTATTTCGATTTGCTTTCAAAATACATTTCCTTCTGTTTTGCCTTCAATATGCTTTTGTTATATTTGGCTTCAGTCCCGAATTGATATAGCAAAATAAAGGTGAAAATTTCCAGACGTGAATATAAGGATATGTAGAAACGCTGTGCTGGAAATTACGTTTCTACGTTAAGAAATTCGAATGTTATTTACAGTTCATATGACAATTGTCAATATTTTGTTACAGGTCATGCTACTTCTCAGAGGTCAACACTTTGAATAGGAAATTATGTTCCTAAATAGTCGCTAGCTACAATAGTCTAAAACATCCACAATTATCATGGTGTACACATAATAACATACTTGTACACGATGTATACATACACCAGCATCATATAAGAGACAAAGTTCACAATAATAAACATACTGGGAACAAATACTCATAAACCTTTATATACATGTATGTATGTATATATATATATATAAATGTGTGTGTGTATATATATATATATATATATATATGCATATATGACTACAGGACGTCAGAAAACGTAAACAACATGAGATACGAGGTAAGCTTGGGTATGCTAGCAACGAGAGAAACAAATGGAAAACAAGACAGGTAACACAAGGAACGACCCTTCATCAGTTGTCGGCTGTGCTGTTTGTGTGTGAGTAAATGTGTGGTGTGTACTTACATATATAATATTTTCTAACCTAGGCACAAGGCCCGAAATTTTGTGGGAGCAGGCCAGTCGATTAGATCGACCCCAGCACGCAACTGGTACGTAGTTTATCGACTCCGAAATAATGAAAGGCAAAGTTGACCTCGGGCTTAAAAGACGCACACGGGTCCATTAGTTTGACTACAAACTCCTCCGAGTCTTGCTTCATCATGACCGAAATCCAATGACTATCCTCTTATATTTGAAACTCGTAAAAGACGTCAGACATATTGTGTCATTTTTGTCCTCGATGTTCCTAATTTAATCATTGTCACTTTATTTTATATTTTCGTTTTTCTTTACCATTATTTGTCTAGATGCACTCCATATTTCAGCAAGGCTGATATCTTCTGAGGCTCACGTGTATACCTTCTTGGATTAGCTAATCGCTTGTAATCCAAACTTACTTTAATACCAGGTTTATTCTCTTTCTGGATAATAAACGTAAATATTGCCTGAGCTCGCTTCGTTCCAGGAAGAGAGTAAAGCTGTAAATATGAATGTCGTATGCAAACGTATTATCCTCGCGTGTATTTATGTCTATACAGTTTTACTTACCAAAATAGAAGAATAAAACCTAGCACGTTATTGATGTTGTCATCATTTGCGTTGGGCACTGATTTGGAAGTTTACGGCAATCTAGAACCTTGCTCGCTCACTGCTTCCAATATTTTTATGCATAATAATTTATCGATATTAATGAATATTTTATGAGCTACGCTTTACTGGTGAACTCTGTTGTTATTCAATCCAATGTTACGTGTGTTCTTCCGTGTTCGCCTTCTTCTCTTTCTTCTTCTTCTTCTTCTCTTTCTTCTTCTTCTTGTTATTATGATCTTCTTCGTGGTATCGTCACCACAAAAACCACAACCGTTATTACTACTACTGTTAATAACAACAACGAAAACAACAACATCCGAAGTAGTTAGAGCGGAACTATAAGTAGCTGTCATCGTAACAGTATTTGTATTAGAAAGAGCCGTAGAGTTTATCGTAAGAACGGTGGAAAAATCCGATGCCATCATTGTTCTCCATCCGAGCCGATGAGCAGTTGGTGAATACGAAAACAAAACATTAAATCGGTTAACATATTTTTCTTCACATAGATATAACATCACACACATACAAACATATGAGCTCTAGCACTCACACACGCACATACCTACGCATACATATATTATAGTTCAGTATATTTTGCTCTGTAAAGCATCCATAAATGCAAGAACATGGAGTATATAAATGGTTTTATATAGAAATTATCTTATTAATATTAATACATACATATAACACCTCCGATAAAAATGTCCACAGTGAAGTTTAAGAAATTAATATTATATTAGTCATAATCGCTGCAATGGATATTGTAAAACAAAACGCGTTTCCAAACATAAAAGCTATGGCAAGTCTCACAACTTCACGCACAATTTCATCCCAATAATGCAATAAAACAATCCACACATAAAATAATCTACGCAGTACATTCTCAATGATTTAATACAACTCCCATACGGCATGTTCTACACGATCAATTCAAAAAATTATATCGTCTTATGCAGCACGTATACTTCCGCAGCGTTGCTGCATTACTATATCATAACGAACACAGAACGCAATTAATCCAATCACCTCCGACTCCTAAACCAAACTATAAAACATATTACAGTCTATAAAATGACCTCCAAATAATATTACACGAGGAACCTTATTCATTCATTAACACAAAATAGATATCTCGTATTCGATACATTGGTGAATTAATGCTGTACAATGCAACATACAAAGCATATAATCTGCACAATCATTTTGAGGATTGTACAGCCTCGCCTGCAGAATCCTGCTGACGGATTATATCCTCGGAAATTTTTCTTAGTGCCTTCCTGGGGGCTGACTCTTTCGGAAATCTAGCAGCGGCATATTCAGAAATGTCTCATCTCACCAGGCCAGTAAAGATATCCAAATGAGCGGCAACCAACGATACAACTCCAAACGACAGCCACCAGAGATACGGGGTAGTACCAAGTCCCGCAACGGTACATATCCGTTCAGTTTTAACACAAAGTGCAGAGAGACGAAACAAATGCGGAAATGTATTACAACCGACAGTTTGTCATTTCTATCATTTTCTCACGTTCTCTTCTGAATCGTATGGTACAACTGATATAGCATACATTCAATAGCATACAATCATTTCTTCGTAATGTATCTAATTCTACAAGACTATAATTTAGCTTACAGAAAACATATTCTACATGACTCCCCCAATAGAATGGCAGAACGGACGGCGAATCTTGTATGCAATCACATCCTTAAAATTTAGCGCAAAATATAGAGTGCAAAT
>NC_069003.1:1427699-1430199 GCF_001194135.2 Octopus bimaculoides | reverse complement strand
GTTGAGTAGTAGTAGTAGTAGTAGTAGTAGTAGTAGTAGTAGTAGTAGTAGTAGTAGTAAGTAGTGGCAGCAGCAGCAGTAGAAGTAGTGGTGGCAGCAGCTCTAACACCACCAGCACCACCATCACCACCACTACCACCCTAGGGCAGCGGCAGCAGCAGCAACAACAGCAGCAGCGGCACAGCCACGAAAGCCACCACCACCGTCGCCATTAACAGCGAAACAGAAACTGCAACTATAGAGCTAATAATTCTACTGTTGCTACTGCTATAACTTCAAAAGCAACACCATCACAACTAACAACAACTACTACTACTACTACTACTACTACTACTACCTCTACTACTGCTACTGCTGATAGAAGTGGTAGTGGGGTTAGGGTTAGGGTTAGGTGGTGGTGGCTTTCGTGGCTGTGCCGCTGTTGCTGCTGCTGCCACTGCCCTAGGTGGTGGTGGGAATGTTGGTGCCGATTCGAAAACAAAATACAGCAAATTCTACCAGCACCTGAAATTTAAAAGCATTTTACAATATATTAAATCCAATACATTTATTTCTATAATAAGAATCTAAGATACAATTTGCAATTTAAAGACACGATCAGAATTTACAATTTGTAAAAGAAACATGGCGTCTAGAAGGCTTTCACGTCTTTTCGACGTAATTTTCATTTATAATTTATATATTTATATATATATTTTATTCTCCTTCTTCTTTAGGTCCCCATATTCAATTTTAAATCGTGTTTCGAAATTCGAGACGACGATTTTGATTTCAAGCAATTATATCTAATGTGTTACGCACGAAATAGAGAAAAAAAATGTTTCTACCTCAACTTCTTCTTTTTCTTCTTCTTACTATTATTATTATTATTATTATTATTATTATTTATCGGTAAAATAGCAAAAAGAAACAAATGTTTTCAAAAAAAGCATGAAAATATAATTGAGGTTTTTCTCTATAAAGAAGTGCATGTATTAGACTTTGGAATATATTTTGAATAAAGCCTTAACGAAATTAATAAAATCTAGTTTTCATACCTGCTCCACACTTTCTCCCTTTCTCTCTCCCTCCACTTTTATATATATATATATATATATATATATATATAAACACAGGCACGTATATATGAATACTTACCACATACACATTCATACGCATGTACACAAGCACACAGATGCACATGAATATTTAAGTACATGTGTGTGTATACGTAAACATTACTATAAATTTGAAAGCAGTTGTGTGACATTATAAACTTCTAATTCTTGTACAAAAAAAAAAAAACATTTTCTGAAATGCAAAGACAAACAATTAGTTAACTGTATGGAAATGCATGGATATCAATATGCACCCATTCTAAAGCTCAATCATATATGTAAATATCCAAACGCAAATATGCTCCATATGCTGTTATCTATGGGTTTATATATGCTTGTATGTGCATATGTACACACACACACACACACACACACACACACACATACATATATATACGTATGTGCAAGTTTTTTTCTGTAAACATGCATTTATATATGTATATATATTTACGAGTATATTTCTAAATAATAATGACTATAATAATAATTTATATGTATATGTGCTTGTGTTTATGTATAAACTAATGTATAGAAACACATTGGTACATACATACATATCTAATTACATAAGCATATATATGTATGTACATATATATATTAGTACACACATATATACGTATATATATATATATATATATATATATATATATATATATATATATATGCACACACACAGAAAACGCATACCCAAACACATATGCACTCACACACCCATATATATATATATATATATATATATAAATGACATTTAAATTGTATGTTTGCGCGCGTGTTTGGAGGAATTTGTTTGCATAGGTGTGCCTGTTTAATTATCTTGTATTTCACCACGAAACTAAGTGTCACGATATACACATGATATTCTACATTTAAGCATAATCAAGCGGGTATTGAATACACAATACATAGAATTTATGCTACACGTATATTCAAGTATATATAATTTTGTTATCACAGAATTCACAGAAAGTCTTCGAAATTATCAACATCATATACTCCGTAATTGTCATCACCGTACTCGTCGACACCATCTACATGTTAATACTTGAGTATGTAAGACATATTCTCGTATAAGTTTGTATGCGTGTGTATGTGTGCATGTCTGTGCATGTCTGTGTATGTGTATGTGTATGTGTGAACGTATATATAGGCGTGGTTGCCTGGTAAGCAATTTTATCCCCAAATTTATGTTTCACATCTCATTCTCACTGTTCGCTACACTCGGTAAATATCTTCCAGTCTAATACCGAGTCCTTCAATGCCATGTCGGTAGAAGGAAAGTGTAAGAAGCCCGTCGTCGAATAGATTCTATGCGTCTGTGTGTGCGTGCGCGAGTGAGTGTGCGCACATGGGTCTGTGAGTGTTAATGTGTGTGTGTGTGTGTGTGTGTGTGTGTGTGTGTGTGT
>NC_069003.1:1424688-1427581 GCF_001194135.2 Octopus bimaculoides | reverse complement strand
AAATATTTGAAAACTGGTTATGAAACACGTGTAGTCGTTGTATTATCTTTATCTTATGATATTTACTTTGTATTATATTATACTTATCTATTGTGCTTTTACTTATTAATTTTTCTATATGTGACAGTGGATTTTCATCGATGACTTCATGAACCTTGGTTCTTTTCCCAATAACTATACAAATATATATATATATATATATATATATATATATATATTTAATGTGCTTTCTATCCTTCTTTCTGAGGAAAATTGTTTATAGTGATCCTATATCTTAGGTGTGCATTAGTTCAGTTCATCCATCAAATGGACAGAGCAGCAAGCTGTGCTACATGTCAGCTGAGATGGTCTCGCAGCAGCGTGATGCGAAATATTTTGATGAAGAACACAACGTACCGCACATTTTGAGGACTTGAAAACCCTGACTACATGGCACCGCGCCCAACACACTTTCACACACACACACATATATACACTCGTATATGCTTGCTTGTCTACTTCTTTTGCTTTGGGCTTTTGTATGTATGTTGTTGTCAGTGCATGCCACTTTACACATATACTCTTATATACATATTAAAGTACATAGTCATATGTAAACAAGCACGACCAAGCACACACACACACATTTATATATGTATGTGCGTGTTTGTGTATGTGTGCGTATGCATTTGTATAATTGTTTGTTTGTTTGTGTGCGTTTCCACATATTTTTTTTATTACTTTCTGCGTTCCTGTCATGAAACTGACAGTTGTTCTGCTCTTAATTAATTGAGACACAAAAGACTTATTAATAAGGCTGTGCGTGACTGAATCAATAAAATTTCTCTACAGAACAACCTGGATGATGACGAGGTTCCATGCGTAGGAAGCACGTAAAGAATTGTTAATGGCATCAGAATCTATTATTATTATCAACATCATCGTCGTCGTCGTTGTCATCTTCATCATTTCTATTTAATTATTATTAATATCATTATTATTATTGTAGTTGTTGTTGTTGTTATTCAGTAGTCTTATTTTTATAGCGTGTTTTTACTGCACTACCGAGCGCAGCTCTGTGTACCTTGGGTATGTGCTGTGGTTTGCTGTGATGCTCTCATGGTTTAACGTAGGATGTGTGCAGTGCCTAGTAGTGTTATTTTCTGTGTTATATATATTTGCTAGTCCTGGTGTGTTTGTTATTTATTTGTCTGTATAATTTTAACATACCTAATGCGCCTACTACGACAGGAATATAAATAGCCACAAAGCACGCACAAAATATTTTTTAAAATGCTGTTTTCAGTCTTTAAAGAAGCTGACAAATACAAAAAGGATGTCATAGTACGTAACAACTATGAAGAAAAAGAAGAAACAACAAAAGCTGTACAAAAAAATTAAATCCAAACTAAAACTAGAACAGCAACGGGCCATGATAAAACGATGGCCAGAAAAGCCCCTTCATGACAAATGCTGGTCTAAGCTAAACGCAAAAGAAATGGACAAAGCAAAATCCAAACAATGGCTGAGAATTTCAGGACCCAAGGCAGAGAGTGAAGACTTTTTAATTGCAGCACAAGACCAAAGCATCCCCACCAGAAATTACCAAACCTATATAATGAAAAGAAGAATTCGAGAAAGTTCCTAACAACTGCGCCGAATAAATATGAATATAATGAAGGAATAATTGACATATATCTCAGAGGACAAATGTGAAAACATTTAGTCAGAAATCTTGTAATTCAATAATAAGCGATTAAATATTTGATTAAAAATTGTAATTTATACGATGTTGCATGTTATTGATATGTGAATGCTAACGACCACGGAATTTGATGCAGCTAAATTTAAATATCTGCACTGTTAATTCTCATATTAATCTGACTAATTGGATGCTCTCTATGAGTAGCTGTTAACATATGTAAGTCAATGGAACTATATATTCCGAGACGACTTGATAAGATCCAAAAACATACATATATATCCGATAGCGAATGTGATTCATAGCATCGAATGACGAAACTCGTTGAGACTCTTAAACTGTTTATCTGAAAATGGGTTATTCAAATAGTCAAATGTTATGAGCTATTCATAAACGGTGAAAATTAATATCCAGTATATCTCTTTCAAGAAAATAGTTGCATATTTATCAATTTATATGAATTACTATTATACAAGATACAATGCCTTCTGTTATCATCTACAGATGAGAAACGGTCGAATTATTTGAACCAAAATATAACCAAAATATAACCGAAAGATCAATAACTGTGTATCAGATAGAATGATATGCAAATTAGGATGAATTATGTGGTTGAAATGCGGCTTAAGTGGTTGAAATTCGAAGTCACTGTCAACAAAATTCTGGTTTAAGTATAGTTAGTACTGTACAAGAGTAGAGAGAAACACGAGATTAACATAAATTGTTTAATATAATCGAATGTGCATATATATATATATATATATATATATATATATATGCTTGTGTGTGTGTGTGTCTGTGTATTTATGTACATGCATATGTGTATATACATTTATATACATATATATGCATGTAACTATATATATATATGTATGTAACTATATATATATATATATATATGTACATATACATATATACATAAATACATATATATATATATATATACATATACATATATACATAAATACATATATATATATATATATACATACATATATATATATATACATACATATATATATATATACATACATATATATATATATATATATATATACATACATATATATATATACATACATATATATATACATGTATACATATATACATACATACATACATATATACATACATACATACATATATATACACATATATACATACATATATATACACATATATACATACATATATATATATACATGTATATAC
>NC_069003.1:1411772-1423895 GCF_001194135.2 Octopus bimaculoides | reverse complement strand
ATATATATATATATATATATATATATATAAAATTAAAGAATGAGACAAGAACGCAAAACATCCAGATAGTTACGTGATACAAGAAAGGGACAACAAAACATCCAGATGGACGATACAAAGAAAACAAGGACAGGTCATTCGGAGTTTTCTTTCCTCGGTCGAGATCCAGGTTATCTTTGCAATTTCGACTGGTTATTCGCAATATTGCTCCAGTCTGGCCAGCCCCAAGGAAAAACTAAGCTAAGAGCATTAGATTCCTTGCAAGAAAGCAGCGAATGTATACACAAACAAGGACAGAAAAAAAAACGCGCAACGTTACACAAATACAATAAAATAATAACAAGACGTAACAACAGACGTCTTTCGACTAAGGACGAATTAAATTAGGCTGGCTTATTTGGAAATAAAGCCTTACGGCAGGGATACAAAATTTGCATTATTGATGGGATGACCCTATATATATATACCAAATGTATAGTGTTCGGTTGAACACTATACCCTCGTCAGAGAGCGTCGAATTCTGAAAAGGTTTCTGATTCAGACAGAAGCGATAAAATATCTACTTATTTTATACTTCTGCTTGAGAGCGACAGTATGTGTGCATGCATATATGTGTATATGTCTGTGTTTGCATGCGTTTATTTCTACGCGTGTGTGTGTCTGTGTGTGTGTGGGGGTCTTTGCTAATTCCTTGTTCAAAAGTTAAGAGCTTCTTGTAATTCGATATCTGATTTTTGTGTGAAGTAATATATCTAAATGATAAGATATATGTATACGTACACGCATATATATGTGTACATATATATGCGTGTTTGTGTGCGTGCGTATGTGACTTCACACACACACACACACACACACACACATACACACACACACACACACACACCACACACACATATATATATATATATATATGTATATATGTATATAGATAGGCAGATATAGTCATGTAAAATTAATGGTTCTTGGAGATACATTGTATACGTGTATGTATGCGTGCGAGTGTGTGTGTGTGTGTGTGTGTGTGTGTGTGTGTGTGTGCATGTGTGTGTCTTGTGTGTGATCGCGTGTGCGTCCCCTCTATTTGTGTCTGTGTTAGTGTGAACACACTTATGAAAGGAAACATAGAAATAAAGTAAAAATAAAAGCGTACGAATTGCAATATGTGGCTGAAACTCTATGCTGACACCCGACGACAAAGGTGAATGTTAATAAAACGAAAAATTCTATTAATTTATTGAAAAATAGTATGTCTTTGATAACGTATACTATAGATGGTCGACAGATATAACAGACTTCTACTCTTCGTTTCCTATTAATTTCCTGTTTGTGTTTCCTAATTATGCTGCGTAGCTCTATTCAGTTTCCCTTGTTCAATATTTAAATATAGAACATCCACCGAACGCGTGACCATTCTTTTCCTGTAGCTATTCTGTAGAAGCAAATATTCTTGGCGATTCCATATCTTCTCTTTGTTGGGATGAATCATCGATGCAGACAGCACACGCATTTACGAATTCACATGCGTATGCACATACATATGTAGACAGATAGATACACACACACACACACACACACACACACACACACACACACACACACACTGTGTTTCCTGTACCACTCTCACATACACAAAGTCACAACCACACGGAGACACAGAGACAAACACACTCCTACGTTACCAACATATATATTCATGACCTACGATGAACCTGACGTGATATATAAGCGAGCGCTGGCTTAAATTGCGTGCTAAATACGGGTTAGTCTATAATTAAGCAAAGGGGCTAATTTGCCAGATGTAATTGAATCAATTCTTATCCATTTTTCTTTATCTTTTACTTCATTTGCCCAAGTTGGAGCACAGTATGCTACATTAATATTTACTGGTTTAAACCACCCATGGTACATATTACTGTCAAAGATATATTTCGTAGTACTTGTACGTGGATTTTGGTGCAACGGGAGATAATTTCTTTCTAATATACGGTCTTTCCAATCGCTGAAAATTTACAGGCGCATACCACATACATGAAATTACACACAGAAGCATATTTCTATCTATATATCTATGTATCTATCTACCTGCCTATCTATCTATATCAGTCTATATCTCTATATGTATATATCCTAACTGTTTGTCGTCAGACTGTTGCCATGATGAGGCATGTTGAAGAGTTTAGTCGTAGAAATCGATCACAGTCTTTAAAATGCCGGGTAATATTCTAACGGTGTCTTTTGCCGATCAGTTAAGTTACAGAGATGTAAAAAAGACAATAATGGTTACCAAGCTGTGGTTGCTGACAAACACCTACATATTTAAAGAATATATATATATATATATATATTTATATATAAATGATGAATTCCCTTATTTCGTCTATAATATCTATACCACACGAACACGTTCTGTTTCCTCAGTATTACACAATATTGATATATATATATAAACATATATGTATCCTATGTTTTAGATATACAAATGGTGTAAAAATGAACCATTTCCCCTTATATCGAATAAATGTAGATCAACGTTTAAAGATGCTCGACGCTTATTGTCATCGCAGCCTCAATGTCTCCATCAACCTAAGTAATCTCAATAATATAAGTAGCCAATCTATATCAATTCTCCATAAAACCGAAATTTACACGGTACTGGAGCTCCTAATTTGCATATTGTAAGTCTTTAAAGCTTCATTTAAAATTAGACTCATTTAAATATGGCAGTGATTCTTTAGTCCATTTGAGAAATTATTTCAGTCACCCAGTAGTGATGAGCGGAGAATAATTTTTCCTGCCGAGATGTAAAAAATACTGGTTGCGTTGCGACAATTTAAGACTCAACTCCCGTAGAATGCTTTTAATGTTCCCGGCAAGAATACTTTCGATCATTTCTTAAAGATTTAGCTTTCTTCAAAGCAACTTTGAAATGAATAAAATACATTTATCAAAACTGCTCGATTCTTTCTCCGTATTTCTGCATCCCCATTTGCTATTTTCATGTGAATATTCTTATCTCACATACGTGATATGTTACTTCCAATGACTTGCAATTTAATTTCATGTCTAAACGCATCGAGCTGTCTGTCGTAAATAGCTCTTACAATCGCTAGAAATGGCAGCCATTTATTTACGAAGCTACAGCGTATCATCTTACGAATAGCTGAGGGCATAATTCATAAGTATGGCAAGATATGTACATAAAGATAGAAGCGCTAGAGTCCAATACGTTTCGGCAAGCAATAATCTGGTGTTAAATTTCAACTAAAACCTTTTCGTTTCTGTCTTTTTCTTTCCTTGATTTTGTCTGCCTCTCCCGTTCTCTCCCCACCTTTCTCGATTAATTTTCATCTCATCTTGAAAGTGAGGTAGATATATCATGAAAACATACAACAAATAATTTAAAACACAAGATAGCAGTCATCTATTGGAGCACCAACGTAATTTTAGCACCATTCTGCATATTTTTATTGTTTCAATTCAAATACTACATTTATAGACTCATTCCTTCCTTTCAGACAAATTTTTGTTTCTTCTTATCACATCATTCTAATTTGTTCCAATAACTTTAACGGAAGCGCTTCACTCTATTTTATTTCGACAGAATATGTAAAATATTAAAGATAAGATTGTGAAATTCGTAATTAATTTCCGTTGCAAGCAATTCATAAGTAATACATACAGGCTACAATAAATACACTGGAATTAGCAAATGTTGACATGCACATATATATAATTCAAACACATACATACATACATACATGCATACATACATACATTTGTATACATACAATATTCGTACGATCATTTATGTCTACGATATGTCGAAATCGTTCAGGTTTTGTGAGGAAATGAAAAGAGTCACATACGGCACTAAATGTTGCATATTTCTCCTTTTTGTCTGTTTCCATGCATAGCCACCATTATGAATGTTGATGTCGGAATTGGTTCAACCATTTCATATTTTCTGTACCTTTGGTAACTTAAAATGTGGGTGGAATGAGAATCCAAATTCAGTTAGAATTCTTCGAGGATATGTGTGTGTGTGTGTGTATGCACGCACACCCACTCATATTTCTCTCACTTCTCTCCCTCTCTTTCTCTCCCTCTCTTTCTCTCTCCTTTTATATATATATATATATATAGTAAATGAGTATATGCATATATACGTACAGGTATGTGCATACTGACATCCACCTTTATGTATAGGTGCATATCTGGGTACAGAACATTGGGTACACAAATTAAATCTTGCCATGGAGGAATGTTGTGGCGGACAAAAGACAAGACAGGAAAACAAACAGAAAAGGCTTTACGGCCAGACAAGAAAAATTGTTTGTGTGTGAACGCTGTGAGGCACGAACTTGAAAGTAGGGACGAAATGGTTCGTGTGTTTGCTCGGCGACAGCCAAGGAAGTAAAGGATTATTGACCGGAAGCATGTGACCATGCCGGTGTAAGGGGAAGAGAGAGAGTGGCAGAGGGAGAAACAAAGGGAGGAAGTAGAAGAATAGGTGAGCAACGAGAGGAAAAGATATACATACACTGTCGCCGCGACTCCCTTCAGTCGTGAATGACAATGGGATTGAACCTACAAAGTTACCCTCCCAGGCACAAGTCCGGGCATGGGTGTTTATGGGAGGCCAGCAGTCGCCCATGCATACCAGCCTCTCCTCTCTACGACACCAAGAGCAAGGCAGAGGGGCCGATACGGCTGGGCACCAGTGACCTCGCAACTCATTTCTACAGCTGAGTAAACTGAAGCAACGTGAAATAGTGTTTTGCTCAAGAACACACAACACCACCGGGTCCGGGAATCGAACTCACAACTTCATGATTGTAAGCTAGATGCTCTAACCACTGAGCCATGTGTGTATATGTATGTATATAAGCATGCCTGCATTCTGCATTTGTTTCGTTGTAAACAGGTATTTATATATGTAAAATAAGCATCCATAAACATACTCGTTTGTATATTTGCGTTGTTGTGTGTCATGTGTAGATAAAGAGAGAATTTGCTGCGTACTTTCGGCAAAAACGTGTGGTTGTATACGCAGCTAAGAAGGTGGGAACCACACGCTAATGATGTTGGTTTTACAGTGATTGTCCACGAAGAGAAACGGTAGAAACTGTGCCAGAGCATGCAATAATGTGCCATTGTTACAATGCTAATGATTTCTAGTTAGTTCTGCAACGCAAAGACAGAAAGATAGGTAGATATGAAGATAGATACATAGAAAGAGAGACCAAAAGGAAAGAGTGAAAGGGAGAGAGAGAGAGAGAGAGAGAGAGAGAGAGAGAGAGAGAGAAAGGATAGAGAGAGATTGTGAGATACATGGATAATATAGAGACGAGGAGGTACAAATTCTTGTAGATGCCTTTTTATGTAAAAGAATTGTATTTTCTTTATTGTTTTTATTTCCTTTTTTTTTTTGAAACACGAAATCTAATGATGTCTGGAATCACAATCGTTAAACGAATGAATTCTTTGAAATGTGTGTACATATATATGTATACACACACACACACACACACACACACATATATATATATATATATACACACACATATGTGTGTGTATGTGTATTTTTCAGCATATGAATTATGTCTTCGTATGTGCGCATATTTGTGCATTCGTATATATGGGCGTCGGCACACGCACACACCCATATTTTTGCCTTCCGGAAGATTTACACGCACAAAGATATTTACATATATAAATACATTTATACACACACACACCTGTCCACAAAGGTGTGTACGTAAACGAGTATCTATGATACACATACACATACATACAGATAGATAGATAGATAGATAGATAGATATGCATATATACATATATACATATACATATATATGTGTGTACGTATATAAATATGTGTGTATGTGAGTGTGTATCCATATGCGCGTTCTTTTGTTAGTGCGAGTGCATGTCACATGCAAGAACGAATTGAAATACATTGATGTTGTTTTGATCATTATACGTAATGGGGAGATGCGCGCAAACCAGAAAAAAGAAACATTATTCTGTGCAACGTAATAATCCTCAGATTAGAAGGTTTTACTCGATCAGGAAGGAAATTAAATACTAATACTTTACCTGTCTACAAATAACTAATAATATGTTACCCCATTTTTCTAGATTTTGCCCGCAAGATGAAGCAGGATTTTTCTAGTCGTCTATGCCACTGTCGAAATATAATTGTAGTTTAGCCCATATTCATCTGCTTTTAGTAAACACATATTGTAGCCAAGCTGTGAACAACGTAGTCAAATCGCAGCACCCGAGAGTACGTGTAGACTGTGTTGATAGTCGCGTCTCTGCTGATATAGTAATTATACTGCGATACTGATGGACGTTATAACGATCCAACCTTTTGAGGATAATAAAAGTATACGACTGTGGGGTCGTACTGTGCCAGGTAGAACCATTCTATCGATGACTTCGGAATATAACATCTGTCAGAACGACAACCGTCGTCACAAGACAGATACAGCAATGGCAAAAGACGCTTTACAACACACACACACACACACACACACATATATATGCAGCATATTTTGATTATGAAGAACGTAATTTTATTATAAGCCGGTAGAGGACACTTTTCATTTTAATTTCAGAGAAGCGCAAATATTTAAGTGGATTTCCATTTTAGTAAGGAAAATAAACCAATATTGAATAAGCACGCACTTTAAGTATAATTCTACAAATCCGTGTATAATTTTATTAATGTTAACCAGAGAACAATTTTGATCATACAGAATCCCTCGGTGGTCGACAGAACAACCAACTTGTTGATCGATCACCAATAAACGAAACAATAGAAAACAGCGAAAAGAAAAAAAAGAGACAAAAGTACTCTCTGTCGATGCAATATTCATACTGGCATCAATTTAAAACAGCCTTTTTTCCATTTTTTCTTCTATTATAAAGCATTTAAATTACAAACAATGTATTTCCCGTAGCTGCGCATCCTTCAATTTTATTTCATTATATCACCTGAACTTTGGCTTTTTTAATTACAATAAAACGGATACATCAATCCTCAATGCTCACATCCCTGTGTCCCGGATTCCTAATCAATATACTTCTACTTGGAACACTATCCATCATAGCACACTGGTTGTTACGGTTGGAATAGCAATCCTTTTATTCAGGTAGTCGTTCAGAGATAAAGAGCTATTTATTCGAAACTTGAATACCCTAAACTAGCGAACGCAATCCATCAATCTTTCTGCTAAATCTCCCCAAAGCACCTCAACCTGGATGGATTACATATAGTTGGCGGTGTCTGAAATATTACAAATTAATGATGGCTTCTTCTCCTCTCGTTTAGAAATATCCCGTAGGCATCTCGCTTTGATTCTCTTGATCTGATTTATTATTGATCGCTGTTCCGTTATATTGTATTTATATCCATTATGTATTTATTTTAATTACGTAACTTGTTAATTTATATGTTTATTTTTGGATATGTGTGTTTATGTTACAAGGTTTACACTTCTGATTGAAGAAAAAAGGAGAGGAAAGATGAAGGCTACATCGAAATGGTCTCAGAGACGTAGAGGGTGTGTAATGGGTAGAAATATTCGCCGGTATTTGTAAAATAGGATTACATTCGTAATGTAATGGCATTGACGATAATGAGAATGGGAACGAGCGCGATGCTGACAACGATGATACTGATGACAACAACGATGACGGCGATGGTGATGATGACGAAAGTGATGACGAACATGATTACAATTATGACGGCGACGATGATGAGGATACCTTCACTTAAGGCAGAATTTGTTTTTTTTTTATAAATTAGTGTGTTAATTGACACTACGTATCACGGGTCTTGTTTCTTATTTTGATCCGGTAGATGGAATGTCACAGCTTGACTTCGGCGGAAATGAAATTCAAAATGTAAAGAATTCGATGTAAGATCTGTAAACGACTACAAAGGCAGCAACAACAGCATCAAATCTTACAAACCATTCGCGTTGTATCTGTGTGAAAAGAAGCATTATCTTTCTGTCTATTCTTACTGAAAGATAAAGGCCGTAACCCATATCACAGTTACAAAGAAAAGTGCAACAATGATGGAAGTAGTCAAATCAAAAGACTTTTAATCCCAAGAGATCAGAGAGGTCTAAGAAAAATATTTATATATTTCTGCTTACGAGAACATGGAGCTGATTAAATTCCTTCTTGAGTACCGAAAGCCTTTCCAGACATATCAGGAGAAATTATCTCAACTGGGAAAGGTACGAGCGATAAAATGTTTGTTTTAAGTTGAAATGGTGAGCAGTAGAATCGTTAGCATGTCAGGCCAAATGCTTAGAGGTCTTTACATTCTAAGTTCACTCCCCCCTGAGTTCGACTTTGCATTTCATCTTTTCGGGGTTGATAAAATAATTGTTAGTTAAGGAGTGGTATTGTTGTGATCAAATAACGCTCCTCCACCCAATTGCTGGCCTTGTGCTGCAATTTGAAATCAACATTTGCTTTATCTTTAAATTTGGGAATATTCTCAAAACACTGGTGAGAATTTTTAACGAAACAAATGAGAAGCGATTTACTGTTCTTTGGAAATCAAAGAACGAATTGACCAACTGGTTGTTGCAGTCACTGAAGATTTTATAAGAGAAAATCTGTTCAGTTGAGAATATAGATATCACGCAAAAAATAGATTTAAAGTAAAATTAAAATTAGTATATATCGAAGCTTACAGAAAAACACCGTCAAGTTGTTGATGTTACAAATGCGTCTAACAAAGCTTAATTTTGTATTCGCTTAAAAATGAATTGCAATTGCGAATGTGGTTAATTCAATTGAGTTGTATAAGTAACGAAACCATCCTTATTTCTTGAAATATCGTTTGTTTTATTGCAACTTTGATATATTTCCATCATAACAAAATCTAAACACATATTGTTACGTGCATGCGTGTACATATATTCGTTTATTATATGTGTGTGTTTGTGATTTCTGCCATATTTTATCTGATGCTTCTTCCCCCTCCCTACATCATCGTTAAACGATCCTCCGTAATATTTTTCGATGATGAGGCCGCATAAAATGAAACACATCCCGCATCTTTATTATAGAATCAAAAATGACGAATGTTTGTTCTTTGTAATTGGCAATTCATTGAAACATTTTTTGAAATTTTGTTTGGCTGTTCTGCATATCTTTCCGCAGATAAATCATTTAGCAGATAAAATTCCCTCTTGGCTATAAGTGTAATTTAACTAATTAAATTCTCTTCCGCTATCACTTTATGAATGTTATCGTCTACATCGCTGTTTATCTTTATGTATAGCAAATGTCCCTGGGTATCAGTATATGCTATTTCTCATTGAAACTTTATTTAGTTTCGAAGTTGTTTAGATGGAAGTTAGTTTTTGATTGCAACGATTTCTATTGGCCTTATAATATGATTGTCGACGTAAACGCGATGGAATATTTAACTAGAACTCAAAGGTGTGAACTTATTTATGGCACAAAAAAAGTGTTTGAAATGTTACAGTATATACTGATGAATACGTGTGTGATGTTGTTGTTTTTAGTGCCACCTGATGTCACAGCAAAGTAAAACAGGATCCAGTAAATGACCGGCTGATTTTGCTTCCATAGTCAGGCAACTGGTGCCCGTATACTGTCTAGGTTAAATTAAACTCTAAGCGAGAAAACACAAGATCAGTTGAAACCCAGTCAGAGAGATTCCGTATTTCTCGACATACAGGGTACCAGACAATACATTGTCTGGCAATACATTACCTTCGATAACGGAGCGGGCATATTTTGAGCGTAATTGAGCTTCTATATCTAGAAGCCTGAATATCTAACCAGAATTTTTTCCGTTGTCACAGTTTAATATTCGGAGATGTAGCTAAGTGCAGGTCACTTTCACCTGTAACATTAGATACAGTTATTAACTGATTGAAATTTTGCAACTACTTTCCATTCTGTCTTCTGAAAATATATTTTCATTTAAGCTAATGAACATTTTTTTTGTCAATAGAGATATAATTACAAATGATAAATGTTATTTTCCCTTCACCACCTAAAGGATACTGACGTACATTTAATGAGTTATTCTGCATGCAGGAGACCCCCTTGGGATATTTTCCAATACACATGCACGCATGACTATGCATTCATGAAATATATATGTGTGTGTGTGTGTGTGTGTGTGTGTGTGTGTGTGTGTGTGTGTGTGTGTGTGTGTGTGTGTGTGTGTGTGTGTGTGCGTGTGTGTGTGTGTGTATTATATTAGAGGAACATTTTTTTAAAAAGCACGACAGAACGAGTATCACAAATCATTTAGAATAATTTAATTAGGGTAATGTGAATTGGAAGTCTTACACCCATTTCTGGGCCAATCTAATAGGTTGGTCAGCATGTCCGTGCACTGAGTATTCCATCGTCAGAAGCAAAGTAGGAAGATTTTAGACAGGGAAGAATTGACAGGTTACGAACGATAAAATTCACGCTTTATAAGGAATAAAATAGAATAAAGAAGTAAAATAGAAGAATAAAGAGTAAAGGTAGTCCTAATAATACAGGCAAGAGTATAACGTTTACAGTTCATGTTTTTCCAGAGGACATGGATGTAGTTCGATACTTCCATGAAGGTATAGGTTTTTAATTATCCATAAAGATATAGGTTTTTAGTTAGCCCACAAACGGCTCTAAGACATCAAATTCACGTTATTCTAAATGACTTGGGAAACGCGTTCTTGAATTTTCCTCTAATATAATATATGCCTGCTATAATGGAACCCTAACACGGATCCCTAGATCTAGCCTCCGGATTGTTCATTTGTGAAGTCATGAGACAGAGAAAAAGGGAAAGAACAACAGAGAGAAAAAAGAGAAAATAAAAATGTAAACAGAGAAAATAAGGTAGAAAAAGGGAAAGAAAATTCACAGCGACAATGCACTTCTCAGTACGTGTGATGTACCAGTTAAAACATTATTTTGTACTTCCTGCATGGCTGATAAGCCGGAAATCGTTTTTAAAGGATTTTGAGTTCCCTTTTCAATTGCTCCCACAATTATTGGTATTTTGACCGTCTTGAGATACTACATTTTCTCGATCTTGATTACCAGATTTTTATATCTCCTGAGCTTATCAGAGCTTTTGCGGAGATATTATGGTGACACGGTAGGCTCATGTCAATCGATAAACAGACTTTATTGATTTCGTCTCTCACAACTGTTATCATCATCAAAATCAATAGCTGTTACATGTGTGGTGGACCCAGTTAAAGTTTGAATCCTAACTGAAATTGCCCCGCTACCTTCCTTTATACGGGAAAGCGAACTTGTCTTTATTAGTTCGGTAGATTTGTAGTAGAATAAGTTTGTGTAAATGTACGTGAAAGAAATAGCTGAAGACAGGCATGTGCATCTCTCAGAGTGAAAGTGAGGCTAGAAAGAGAAGAGCCGCCTTCCAGCAAATTTACGGAAATTTGGAAGAGACAGGCGATCATGTTCCGACTAAATTGGTCGACATCAACTAAATAACTAAACTACAAGAGGACAATTGGGAAATGACGTTTATCTGGATTGTCTAGTTACGGCTTCCATGAGTAGCGCACAGAATTACGCACCGTGTCTTTATTTATTCCATATTCGAAAATCGTTGTTTCTTTATTTATTTCTACAACTTTTTCCTTTTTACAAAATCGAAGTATTTTCACATTGTATCCTCCTGCACAGAGTTCAATGATTTTGTCAACACTGAGTAGTTAATAAAAGCAAACTATCCTTATCGTTGTTGTTATTGTTCTTATGCTGAACTTGATCATGATGTACTGGAGGATAATGATAAAGAAAGCTATAATAGTTGAGTTATTGAATAAATGAATGGAATTTTGAAGAAACAAAGATGCAGTAATAAGAACTTTGCTAAGATTGTCTCCAATTTTGATGAAAAACGAAGTCTTGGTGTCAGCTCGTCTGCTGAGAAAATGCATCAGTAAAAGTGAAAAAACAAAGACAAAGCAGAATTATTAACGATAGAACCCATACATTCCATCGTGACGTAATTACTTTCGAAAAATTCTTACACTGAAAAATATTTACATATTCTTCAAGATGTATATATATATATATATATAT
>NC_069003.1:1409991-1411241 GCF_001194135.2 Octopus bimaculoides | reverse complement strand
CATATATATAAAGTAAAATATATATACATGTGTGTGGGCGCACCTATATATGTATATATAACCGTATAGTTTACGTATAAATATGTATGAAGACATACCCATATATATATATATATATATATATATATATATATATATTTGTGTATGTGTGCATTTGTGCATGAGTGTATTTGTGTATGTGTGTGTGTATCTGTGCGTGTGTTCTATTATGAATTCGTAAAATTGGCACGTAACATTAAGAAATCTGAGAAGACCAAAAAATGTTCGATTATTTTATAAAAGTGTCTGCCAACAATCATACATACACTTAACGCACAGAAATTACATTTTTTTGGCCAATTATAATTAATTGAAACCTTTCTTATCTCGAATCATTTCCAGAAAAACTCAATGGATTTTAAATTGTCGTCGTCTTCTATTGATATCGATATTAACGTTTACCTCTCTTTGAAACGTGTTCAGCCGCTTTGACTTCCTGTCATAGTGCTTACGTCATATATAACCACGTTGTTGTTCATTCCCAGAGCGATCTTTATCCATCAAACTAGGATCAAATTTGTTCTAGCTACACACGATCCAGTATTTGTTACTTTTATTCCTTTTGTAAATCTGAAGATAGCATTTCTCGCTATTTAAGGAAAACTAAAAGGGAAACGTGAATATCTTTACTTCTATTTCTAGCGTTTCGTCTGACGGTTCTGAGGCCATTTTGAATATGTTTACATAGAAAGTAATTATGATGAATGGAATCTATGAACCATATATTCCAATCTGACAATTCTCTTTTCTTGATGATGCTAATAGTACGGAGAACTACAATATCTTTTACAGTTCTTCCTGGAGCGGCCACGTTTTTCGTTTTGCATACCTGGTGCTAGTTCGATTTCAGGTGCACTTTTGATTCCCTTTCTTTAGAATGAAGGTTGTAGATATTCTTAGATCTCCCCATGGCGAAAGGAGTCATCTAACATCAAGAAAACTAATGTGTAATTTTGTAAATTATATTCAATCCAATATGTAGTGCGCTGTGCTAGAAATATCGTTTAAAGGAAGAAAATTGCATATAATATTATGTAGTATTAATTATCTTTAAATAGACAGCTTGGTAATGGTTTGAAATAACTTTCGTCACGGGATAACAAGTTCAGAGACAATCATTGAAGAAATCATAAGAAGACAAAACAGTAACATTTATAGTGGTAACAGTTCTTCATATATTTCCACCTATATTTATATATATATATATATAT
>NC_069003.1:1405652-1409093 GCF_001194135.2 Octopus bimaculoides | reverse complement strand
ACACACACACACGCATATATATATATATATGCGTGTGTATACACAACTCCACGTTCTTTGCTATTTTATCATGTTTGTGCTAATTGGTAATCCGTTTTGCAAGAAGAAGAAGCTCGAACTGTTCCTTGTTCGCTCCTTCTGCCGGAAATGGAACACTTAGCCTTCGGATC
Organism: Octopus bimaculoides; assembly: GCF_001194135.2. Lineage (NCBI taxonomy): Eukaryota > Metazoa > Mollusca > Cephalopoda > Octopoda > Octopodidae > Octopus > Octopus bimaculoides. The sequence goes on along the minus strand of NC_069003.1, from coordinate 1,408,923 downwards.
TCTTATGTTTTTAGACTTACGCATATTAGCTTAGTAATTGTTTATGTAGCTATGTATGGCCTCGGCCTTTCAAGTAATGGGTTCATGCTACAATCAGATTAGCACCGTTCATGACGCCAAAGAATAATTAAATGTAAAAACGTTGACTCAAAATTTGAATGAAGGAATAAGAAAATGGAAAACATGGACAAACACGCGGAGTTACTAAATATTCTTGGCGTATTTTCACAAAATTGTGAACTATTATTAGAAGAATATTTAAATTGAATTTTTCTAATATCACTAGTTCCTGGTACCGCAGTTTTAAAGTTGTGTGATCGTCATGTCTAAATATCAAGACTTATCTTCATATATGCCACTTGCGTATAAAGAAAGCTTTCTCGTTTACAATATTAACTATATTTAAATTAACACTGTTATTTCTTGGTATAAATTAACGACTTTTGTTTTCTTTTTGAGCCGCCAACAATTCTGACCTAGCATATATTTTCTATCTCCAATTAAGAAGTTTTAAATAATGACGTATTTTTTCCCCTGTGACATTCAGCAGATCACTACAAAAGTGTACATGTGTGTGTGCGTGTATTTGTTTGCATGTGTGCCTGTGTGTGTATATGTATACACACACAAACACACACACACGTACACGCACGCAATCATACACACTACATATATATATATACGTAACACACTCACACACAGACACAGACACACACACACACACATACACGTATGTATGTATGTATGTATGTATGTATGTATGTATAAAGTTCTTCATCGAACACACTGCGCGGTGTTACTTTACCCCCTTTTTGGTTCGAGTCGAATTTATTTTTATTGAACGCATTTTGTTTAGAAATGTCACACCATCACCACGTAATTTCCGTTTCTGTTTTACATTTTCACTTCTGTTTATTTTCATTTCACTTCTGCGAAGATAATATATACCTTATAGTAATTTAACATCTACATTTATACTATACTTTACTTTTTATTAAGTACTTTTCAAATTGAATGTGTTTTAAATGTCAGATTCACACTGGTCCAAAAAATCGATCTGTCTAAGATTTTTGATCAAAATATGAAGTCAGTTCTAACAAGGAAACTATTCGACAGAAGACTGCCGAGCAATTTATTACACACGAATCAACTCTTTATAAGAATTGAATGAAACGAGAGAGAAGATAAGCGCTGAAAGTTTCACAGACACAAAGTTTACAATGTGAGAAAAAGAATAATTTTAACTAAATTAACATTAATTACCTATTAATTAACAATCTGGATCTTTGAATAATAAGGCTTAGTTTAAAACATAGTATAGCTATTTCTATATCTATCTACTTAGCAAAAGGTGGATCTTGAACATAGAAAACTGCTGATAAATTTGTAACGGAACTGGTTTAATAATTGAGTAAGTGTCCGAATCGATGAAAGCAAATCTCAAATACTAACGAAGCAATGCTTTCCTGCGTGAACATATCAAAGAGTATTTTTATAGCAAGTAGAGAACGTTGGGTTGGGATTTCAAATTATCTTGCTATCGAATTACATTATTATTAAACAACATTAATACGGCATACAGTCAGAAACGGGTACAAAAATATTCAATTCTTGCTTAACCTGAATTTAGCACGTATCACGTATCTCAGACAATCCAGTGTGATCTTCTTTTGCTATTGTTTTCAAGGGGATAAGGTACGATTTAGCAGTTATTCTGTAGCATTTCGAGGAACCAAGCTGACACTGATACCCTGCTGCTTAATGTCAATTGAGTTGATCGTATTTCATACGCGATGGTGCTTTAGGCCAGTTGATGACGTTTTCCATACTGGATATTCACTTCGAGTCGCGTAATTGCCTTCAACGGTAATTTTGTTATATATGCTCAGGTGTTTATTCATAATGCAATTTACTCCAGATCTGTTCAGTCGAAATATTTTAATTCGTACATAAACGTTTCTTATATAGGAAGTCTGTATTCTGTCGGAGAGTGGAAACAACTGATACACGAGGCTCATAAAAGAAAAGACAAAATGTTATTTTCTCCATAATTTAAAGAATGTTAGATCAGTTGTACTTAATTAAATCTGAAGTTTATGTGAATACACACATATATATATATATATATATATATATATATATATATATATATATATATATAAAGAATAAGCACATAAATGTGAAACAAGCTGGGAAAAAATAGTACTCGAATACCGGAGGTAAAGTAGTGTGCTTTATTAATAAAGCTGCAAGCACATCTCAGTAACTGTTACTCTGAGTTTCACGTTCCCGTTTGTCTGACAGTTTTTCTCAACAAAAACTGTCCGACGAACGAGAACGTGTGACTGAGTAACAGATTCGTAGCAATGAAATTTTAATGTTGTTCTTATTAATCACAAAATGTCATACATATAATTCTAAAAATGCCTAAGGAAAAGAAAGGTAAAATTCATTTAGTTTTTTTGTTTGTTTTTCACATCTTACCTCACACATCAAGTTCACTGGATACATACTGAAGACTTTGGTGGAATTCATCGAATAAAATGCCTAAATGTTATACTGTTCCTCCGTACCTGGAGGTATGAAAAGTAGATTTATCCCGGTGGTATTCGAAACTCAGTATCGAATAAACCGTGAAAAATACCGCAAGCTATTTGTCTAATGGGAATAACAAATATGCAAGCTCAGGACGTTTATATCTATTGCTAATAATATGAACAATGAACTGTATGTTAGATATAAGATGATAAATTAAGATACCAGAAGCTTTCAACGCACAGTATACAGATAAATAAACATATTTTACATGGCGTTCCATTAACACAGCTGTTGATCTTGTAGTTCAGAATCTGAGCCCTGATTCGCTCAATCGGTTGCATCTGTATTCAGATAAAGAACTGAATAACGATTCAGGACTGCTGTAATAAAACCTTCTCATAAATGCCTTGAAAGAATGATGACAAATACATGCATATCTAGGAGGTTTCATAGGCACATAATATCATTGAAAGCAGTATTTGACAGGAAATTTATATTAGAGATATCGGAAGGAAATAAGGCGTGCATTCTAATCGTGGCCCTCACTAGAAGAGAGAACGACAGAATGTATTCTCTCAATGACTCTATCGTCAATTCCGATGAACATATTACTTCTGTACAAGTTTCACTATCCTTATCTATTTATCTATCTTTCTATCCATCCACCTCTCACTCTATCTTTCTCGTTCCATATATATATATATATATATATATATATATATATATATATATA